>NC_045544.1:80170809-80470809 GCF_009769535.1 Thamnophis elegans
TCGCAATGATTTAGGTCATGCAGAAATCTTTATAAAATTCATTTGATGCAGTTTAATTATTAGTCATTTTTTCATCATGGAAGGACTGCCTCATTGGTCCTTAGGAAGGAACGGTCAATATAAAAATAACTACAAAAAGTGTCCCAATTTATCACACAGATTTTTTCAATGAAATTTGCACTGGAAGGTAATAATAAATCTTCTTCTAAGAAAGATCTTACTCATCCCATTTTTTTCTTATATAAGAGACTAGAGCACACAGACACATCCTACAGAGGAAACGGCATTTGCATTAAATATTGTATGCATGTGCAAATTTGTATGACTATTCATCAAGCAAAACTTCTTTGAAAAATAGATTTCTTTAATGAAGTCCTGATGTCAATATATACATATGTCTAATTGGAGAGCTTTCATAGTTGGAGTTTTCCTTGGGTTCCTGCTGCATCACTGTAAATCATCATATTGTAAAAAATATATATGATGCTGGATAAATGTGGTGGTGCAGGGGACCACTAGCACAGAAAAATACATGTGTATTAGAGTTGGCAGCTTTGCCATTTCTTTTACCAAGATGTACCTTTCCCATGGTTAGCTAGTCATTCATCTAGGCCAGAGGTTTTCAACCACTGGTCTTAAGAATGGGTCTCAGTCTGCAGATTGCTTTGCCTTGGTCTGTAGTTAGAGAACCAGTTTTGGCTATTGAGCTGGAAAACCTACTCTCTCCTTCCTCCAAAACACTGGCAGAATCTAACATACTGGAGAGACAGAAACTTACTTCCTTTGATTCCACCAGATTACCTGCTTGAGCAGGGGCCTGGACTAGAAGACCCTCCCCCCCCAAGGTTCCTTCCAGCTCTATTCTATTCTAAGATTATATAAAGAGAACTGTTGGGGTTGCATAAAGTGAGAAGAAATTACTTGTGCTAACCTACACAACCTCTAGGCGGAAAATATTCATGTGTTTGCCTCTGAGACCTCTCACTTCCAGCTATATTATTCCAAAGAGCATGTTATAAACTAAAGAGAGGATTGGTATGAAACCTCCCACTGACTTCCACGGGTTTGGGGGTGATTTATTTTTATTTGCTAGAAGGAGAATGGGATGCTGTCTTTTTGTTGTTTCTTATTATTGTTTCTCTCCCTTTTAAATTGTATAATCTGCTGTATCTTCTTAGAGAAGAATGGTATTAAAAATCTGCACTGATTTTAAATACATCATTATTTTAGGGAGATTTTTTTTACAAGTTAAGAGCATTAGAATGACTATGACTTACTTTGGGATTTCTGGAAACATTGGGTAAATATTCTGGCTTCCAGATACCCAAACTGGTGACTGCTTTAGGTCTGAACAAAATGGTAAGCCACAATTAGTTGGCTGTAGAATTACATGTGGTGGGGAATAAAATGGCAGCTGACATTCATGAACCAAGCTTTATGAACCAAGCTTTTAGCCTAGTGTGTAAACATAGCCAGCATTACTTACATAATCTAATATTTATTCTGGATTCACATATTGTATGAGTTATTAATGTAGTTTACTCAGTTTTGTCTCAGCATGTTGACTGAATACAGAAGTATAGTTCATAAACTATGATTTGTGGCTTAATATAAAGAATTACAACTGCAATTTAATATATATATATATCATGGTTGAACCAAACACTGATGATGCATGAACCAGGTTTGACAGCAACATTTCATGTTGGTACTAAAAAATAAAAGTCTCAGACCTGATTTCAAAGGGCCTATTTAAATCAAAACGCTGTGACTTTCCACATTTGGGTCATCACATCAAGCTTGTAGCAATAAGATCTCTGGATACTTTGAAAGAACTGAACACGACGGTCCACGGAATCAGGTAGTTGTCCACACAGTGCATTGGTAGCTAGGAAAAGCTGCTCCACATATATACAGTCTCCCTGTATTTGTAAAGGAGAGTATTTGTAGCTCAGGGTTGAAGTAAGGGGTCCTTGGTGCTCTCTGAGCTTGCTTGTTTTCTTGCAGACATTTTATTACCCTAACTAGGTAATATCACCAGTGCTAGCAAGGAGGGCTTTTTGCTGTCAGTTTATATTCTGGTGTCTTGCCTGTCTGTGTGGGTGGAGGCGGTTTAGGGATTCTTTGGTTGGGCTGTTTACTAATGGCTCTATGGCAGTCTCCCTTTACTTATCTTGTGCAAACTTAGCATCTAGTACAGGTGACCCCAACCTGTGGGCCCCAGCCTATTTGCAACCAGGCTTCACTCGCACAAGCGTCATGGGGATTTGCAGCTCCACTCCTGTGAGTAATGGGTGCTTTCCTGCCACTCCCACAAAACCATCCCCTCTCCCTCCCCCACCCCGCCCCCCTTCCAGGCCTCCAACCCGGAAAGATTGGGGAACTCTGATCTATCAGATGGGATTTTCAGAGCCGTTAAGAGGAATGATCCTAAATCTCATGGGCCCACAAGCAAAGGGGCCCTTTCCAGAGGTGGTATTCAGCCAGTTCTGACAGGTTCTGGAGAACCATTAGCAGAAATTTTGAGTAGTTCAGAGAACCCACAAATAGGCTGGCCCCACCCCCACTGCCTCCTAGCCTCCCAGCTTCTTTTGTTGTCCTGAAGAAGAGAATTGATCTGAAAAGCAGATTAGTGGGGTGGGGAGGGAATGGGGATTTTGCAGTATCCTCCCCTGCCACACCCACAAAGCACACACCCACAAAATCACCTCACACCCACAAAGCCACACCCACAGAACTGAATCCCACCACTGGCCCTTTCCCTACTTGCCTTTTAACCACAGCACCAATCAATGCTCTGGTCCTCATGCCATTACCTCCATCTGATCCCCAGCCCACGAGTGACTTAATCGTCTTAGCGCCACGAACGTTAAAAAGTATAGTTTGGGGTTTCCTTCCCGATTCCCACACCTTTCACAGATACCATCAAGATCTGCCAAAGCTGCAGATGTTCCGCAGCCGGCATCTCTCTTGACAGGTAGCTTGGGAACAAACAGAGGCAAGGATTTGAATCGCCAAGAAAGACCATAAATGTCACCGCTGCAGGATGCAGCATTTGACTGGTTGGGGGGAGATGGGCATTAAGCGGGGAGCAACCCAAACCAGCAGCAAAAGTAAAGGCTGGGCTCCTCGTGTGACGGGGTGGGTGGGTTGCGAGAGCGCAACTTGGCGTCCACCCAGCGCCGTTTTCATTCAAGAGCGTCGAGGCTCCTTAAATAAATTTTTTTAAAAAAAATCGCCCAAATTCGGCAGCTTCACCGCAGCGACGAAAGCGCTTGCCTTTCCTCCGGCTGGAACTGGGGCCGGTCCCTTTAAGAGAGAGCGGGAGAGAGACAGAGAGAGAGAGAGAGAGAGAGAGAGAGAGAGAGTAGCACGGTAGCGGCGAAGGCGAGCCCCGCCGCCTAGCTCCGCTTGCGGTGCTTTGTAAACCGGCCGCTGGCTGGCAGCGGAAAACAGTCCCGGCTTCGGTCTTCGAAGGGCGCGTCCACGCCGCCTCTTCGCCCCCCCCCCCCCAAACCACACGACTTAAAAGAGTTTGCCCGCCGGTGCGAAATCTGGCGGGGGAGGTTTGTGGAGGGCGTGGAACCGCTGACAGGAGATGGCAGGTCGGTAGTACTTAGGTGGACGGCGGAGAGAAGCCAGGCAGCCAGAAGAGAGAGAAATAAAACCTTCCACCAGCCGACCGCCCCCCCCCCCCCCATCCCGGCATCCTGCATGGGAGAGCTTGGTAAGTTAAGGTGAACGAATGTCTTTGCTGAGCCTTTTTTAAAAAAAATGTTCAAAATTCTTCGCAAGCTCATTTCGGCGTCTCCTATGCGGGACAGCTGACCCGCATAGGAGGCGCTTGAGGTGGCGGACTCCTTGGAAAAAATCCCCCTTGCCGCGTTAACTCTTTGCAGCGGGGGTGAGAAGCGAAAAAAATACCCGAGCGAGCCGAGAGCGAAGGGCCGGTGCGGAAAACAAGCGACCAGCTCTCGCTTGGGAAGGGCGAACGGTTGGGTGCGATTCACTGCAGGCAGACAATTCAAGGGCGAAGCCCGGCGATTGCTTAGATTGGGGAACGTAATTTCGGGCACAAGGACTCAAAAGACAATCGTGCAGCTCTTGGGGAGGTTTATTCTCAGGTACCGTAAGCGTTCGCAGGATTCCAGGCTAAAAATAACTTTTCCCTCGAATGATTGTTTGCCTGCCTTTTAAATGTTGCGTTGCGCTTCGGGGTGTAATTGGGCGGCGGGGGGTGGCGGGAGGAAGAGAATGGAAACCTTAAGTAAAAGGGGCGCGTTAATACCCGAAGTTGAGGTTTCTAAATCCCCTTCGTCGCCAGTTATTGGAATCGGCTGATCCGAACTCAGCTGCAACTCTTGCAGTTCCTACACGGTACGGCAGGGGGCGTGGCTGCGACGCTGGGGGATGATTGGGTGTTAAAAAAAAACGGGCAACCGGGTAGGACTTTGACGAGTTGAATAATTCAGTTGCGTTGAATTGGTAATAGAGAAGGGTGACCGGGCTAAGCTGATAAAACCTGTGAAGAAACGCTATTGCTCTGTCGAATTTGAAGGAACTCTTATTTTTTTTTCTGTACAAGAATTGTTTCACAATATTATTGGAAGATCATATCTAATTATCATCCCAAAGATGAGAATCTGTCTTTGCATGTTGTTAAAATATATTAATTTGGAATTCTCCTCAAACTTTAAAAAGTTGTGCTTAGTTGCGAAACATATCAAGTTTAGGGAATGCTCCACACTAGGCTGGGATGGCAGGTTTGTTCAGTAAAAGGACTGTCCCCAGAGGAGAATGCAGAGTTAATCTTTTAGTGAAAGCAATTGAAATTGAAATTGAAGAGTGAGCAACAGTTACACAGAACTGTTCCTTGGATTGAAGATGAAGTAACAGGATGCACAAGGCCAGCAATGATATTTCTTCTCCCATTTTTGTTGGGGTGCTTGGGGATATTATTATCCAGTTGCTTGAAGACTTCAGTGAATGGCAGTATCTTGTCAAATTCTTCATCATACAAATGAGGGGTCCTTGGTGGTCTCTGAGCTTGCTTGTTTTCTTCATCAATGCCTGATGATGATGATGATGATGATGATGATGATGATGATGATGATGATATCTAGTTAAGGGTAATGAAACTTCTGCAAGAAAACAAGCAAGTTCAGAGAGCAAATGAAGGACTCCTCATTTCAATCCTGAGCTACAAATATTCTCCTTTATTAGTATCATCATATAAATGTTCATAATCATATTGCAGAGTTGAGTGATCATCTTCAGAAATGCCAACCTTCATGTTGTCTTGTTGGGATACTGATTTTCCTTCCTTCCCTCTGATCTGCCTCTACTGTCTGTAGTTGATTTTCCATTCTGTGGCTACTTAATGTAGCTCCAACCTGTTATGTCTCTTATTGTACCTGTTGAATTACTATTTCTTTTCTGCATTTTTTTGTACCTTAAAAAAACCAAATTGAATTATCTGATCATTAAATCTATTATCCTTCCCTACTGGGAATGGGTCAAAACATCTTGCTTTGCTTGAAGAAAGATGAGTGGCTGGTCTTCAGGACTTCTGGAAAAAGCCCTGCCTGAGACCAAAAGAGTATTGATGCCACTCAGTCTCCATACTGACCAAGAGGCTGACTTGGTAACAACAGAGCTTCCTATATGTAGATGGTGCAAGTTTGGTAACTTGAGAGTGATATTTGGATAATGAATTTGGTCCTCTTCATTCCCAGGACTTTTAATTGGCCTGACTATGATTTGTTAGCTCTTCTAAAGGATTTTTTTTTAAAGGATGAAGAACTGGTTTCTTACCATGAAAAGAAATAGCATGGCATATCAAGAGCGAATTTGTGGCTCTGAAAAAATGACCCATTGAGCTTCATCTGCTCTCTTTGTTTAGTATTAAGTCTTGAATCTCTATGGTACAGTTTTTGAGTGGGGTTAATAAGACTTCCTAATAGGGCAGTTGCATTCGTGGATTCGTAAATACAAAGAAGATCCTTTCCTGCTGAGCTGTGGTTTTCTTCGCCAAAGCTGGGTGTGAGATATGGCCAAGAACAGAATATAAAAGTTGAGGCTTCTTGCTTTTTTTTCTGATGCTGAAATTGGTAACAATCTTTTACTATCCTTGTTTTCTCTTCATTTCAGGTTAAAGATTTATGCATGCTTTCCTGCAAGTACAGTTATGTTTAGTGCTAGTAGAAAAGTGCAGTTCACACCGCAAATGATTTAATATCAGAGCTTGATTGTGTCTGTAGAAATTCATAATCTGAGATTTCTAGGGCAAATCCAGGACTGGAATTAATTGAATATGCAGAGTAATGTTTCTAAAGCTCTGTAACCGTAACATTCTGAGGTTGAGAGATCACTCACTGACTTACTTTTCTCAGTGCAAATAATAAATCTTGGAAAAGCTACTGAAAACACATCATAAGATTTGCTCATTCAGGTCTTTGGCATTTACAATTCATTGAAGATTTTTAAAGTTTGCTGTTATGGGTGTTGCTTAGTGACGCAGCACATCCTACCAGAAGGTTATCTTTACACACAGCTGGCAGGTGATGTGTATATTTTCAGACCTACTTAACACTTCTTAGGGCTGGGTGAAATCCAGCATTCTGTTTCTGCTGATAGAATCTTCTTTCATAGGAGAACTGGCTCCCCCCTCCTCTTCCTCTGAGTTCCTTAGTGTGCACTTAGATTCTGTTCATGAAGCTTGGAGGGACCCGCTGGAGGTACTTTCAGGGGTATGTTTGAGGATTGCATTGGGAAGTGGGGCAATGAAATATGTCCCTTTGTGCCTCTAGATTGCAGCTCCTGCAGCCCTGAATTTGGGCCTTTTGTAGGTGCACACACTGGGATTTTTTTTCCTTTCCTCCAACCCATCCCCTAATTCCAATTTCAGTGATGGAACAGAGTTGAGAGATTCTTAAAGAAATATTCTGGAATATGGCCAATTCAGGTCGGGGGGAATAAAGGAAATAAAATGTGAAGTGGTACTTTGTTTAAGCTAAGACCACCTTGATGAAAAGTAAGATCTTTGTGCAGCCAAATATTTGGGTTGACCGCTGGAAGACTGGCAATAGAGAATGTTGACAAAGAAGATAAATACTTTTTGTTTTAAGTCTGATATCATTCTTCTCTTTCCTGGAAGGGTTGACAAATTACGCAAAGTTTTCTCTAACATTCTGGAAATTAGGATTCTTGAACATCTGGATAGCACAGATTGAGGAAGATGGATTATGCAAAGTATTGCAATTAAAAGAAATTGACTCTCTGGAACATACAGAACATGCCATTTAAAGATGTGTCTGTAAAGTGACACAGCACATTTGAAAGTTAAGAATTTTTGTCTTAATAAGAGCTTAATAATAATCTTAATAAGAGCAATTTTATTAGAATTTCTTATACAACATGGGCCAGTTTCTTATACAACATGGGCCAGTTATATATGCCGTAGTTATGCTATACTGACAAAAGTATAAAGATACATGGCCTATTGCTTTTTCTTATCATAGTTGATAAATAGTCTTGGTAATAAGTGGTGAAGGAT
The DNA here is from genome assembly GCF_009769535.1 of Thamnophis elegans. NCBI lineage: Eukaryota > Metazoa > Chordata > Lepidosauria > Squamata > Natricidae > Thamnophis > Thamnophis elegans. The sequence continues at coordinate 80,178,365 of NC_045544.1, forward strand.
GGGGGTCAGGGGGATTCTATTGCTGCAATCCACTGAGCATCTTCCTCCTCAAAATATTCCAGACTCTCCAAATGAATGCATCGTGTTGGACATTAATCACTTGAAGAATTCTGAACCAGTCAATGCAAAGGGATCTTGAGATTTTTAAGGCTACTTCCAGAGTAAAGTTTTCTAAGATCTACTGCTCTTAGCATACCAAGTCATGCAGAAATTATTGCCTTTGTCTGGTTGCTGTTAATTCATCAATAGGTTGTATTCCTTTTGACACACCCATCAGCATAAAATGTAGTGTGAATTCATCTATTGGACTGCCATGCAAGTATCACTAAATTATAGGGTATAGTGCAGTGATGGCTAACATTTTTTCCCTCAGGTACCAAAAACACACATACACTATCATGCCCACACCATAATGCAATGCCCCCGTGCGCCCCGCTCCCACACATGCATGCACAACCTGCCCCACTCTGCTCTGTCCCCCGCGCATGCGTGTGCGACCTCGCCAGGCCTCATTTTGGACCTAGCAGGCCTCCCTTAAGCCTCTGAAGACCAGAAACAGCCTGCTTCCAGACTTCCAGTAGGCCTGTTTTTCACCCTCTCCAGGCTCTGGAGGCTTTCCTGGAGCTTCCGGGATGGCGAAAACAGCCTCCCCGGTCCTCCAGAGGCCTGTTTCTGGAGTTCCAGGAGATCCATTTTTCTCCCTCCCAGAGCCTCCGAATAAGCCTGGCATCCAAAACGGGCCATATGGAGACTCCTGGGAGGGGAGGGGTGGCGTGGGCATAGCCAGCAGAAAACCAGCTGGCTGGCATATGCGCACATTTGCGGTAGACCTGACCTAGGACAACGGCTCCTGTGCCTACAGAGATGGCTCCATGTGCCACCTATGCAGTGGTGGGTTTCAAAATTTTTAGAACCCCTTCTGTAGGTGTGGCCTGCTTTGCGGGAGTGGCTTGCCAGCCATGTGACCGGGTGGGAGTGTCTTGCTGGCCATGTGACCAAGTGGAAGTGGCTTGCCAGCCATGTGATCAAGTGGGAGTGACTGGGTGGGTGTGGCCAAGTTGTAAAATGTGATAAAACTCACTTAACAACGCTCTTGCTTAGCAACCAAAATGCTGGCTCAGAAACTCTGGCATTTGAAGCACGCAGGTCTTAAAGCCCTAATCCTTTAGGAAAAAAACCCCAGGGGTTTTCAACCTTGATAGCTTTAAGACTTGTGGACTTCAACTCCCAGAATTCTTCCTCTCGCTCTTCCGACGGGCAGGGGGAGGGAGCTGGAACTGGTTCTAAACGACACTGTAGATTTATGGAACTTCTTCTATAGAAGAGGTTAGAACTGGCAGGAACCCACCCTTGCACCTGTGGCACACATGCTCTAGGTTCGCCATCACGGGTATAGTGCAAGAAGGAAGAGTTGCAGTGAGCTTCAGATGTACACACACACACACACACACACACCATTCTCTCTTGTCCAATTTTATTGTTAAGTGGAACTTAAAAAAACTTCCACTTTTTTTAAAATGCAGTTTAGTATTAAATCCAGCTGCAAACAATGGAATCAGTAATAGAAACAAGGGCTTCTAAATTTCTCCTTATAATTATGTGGATAGGCTGGTGGTAGGGAACCGTTATCTGAAACTCCATGAAACTCTAATTATGATCTGTCCAGACCATAATATAATGAGTTCATTTCTAAAAAGGAAGGCTTTGATGCTGCATAGGCCTAAGTAAGAAAAACATTTTAAATTCCAGTTTGACCTACTTGTTCATGCTGGTATTCTATCTTCCGAGCAATTGGTTTTAGAAATGTGCATAATATTAGGGATCTGTACAGCACCAGAACAAGAAAGCCTTTTTGCTGCTGTTTTAGAGAAAGAATGTGTGGTTGATGGTTTCTGAGGAAATTGGTGTAATGAGAAGACAAAGGCTTTATGAATATGCAGAATGGAAGGTTATTATAGTAGAGTTCAGATCATCATAAAATGGATTAGAGGAGAGGAAGCTGTTTTTGCAGCAATGTTTGCATACTTCAAGGAATATTTTAATAGATCATCGTTATCCACAGTATGTGATTGATTTTGATTTATTATGTTGTGTAAATTCTGGTTTTGTATGACTCTAGTATGCAAACCCAAGCAATTGTGATTTCTATAAGCCTTAATTGAACAAACCATGCCTTAGCATCATCATGTCTGAATTGAGTCAGTAGTAAGGATTACTAGGCTGGTTAAATAAGGGAAAGGGAGTTTTTTCTGTGTTCTGGATGTGATCATCAGTTGAACCCTGAGCATGAGGGAAATTTTACATTTTGAGTAGTTCCCCAAGAGTGTGTGTGTGTTTGTGTGTGGTTTCCTAACAAACTGAATTCCAGGGGCTGTTTGTGCCAAAAGAAGGATGTAACAGAAGCCAATTTTCCTAACTCCTCTTTTAGTTCTGATGAACCATTTAGGAGCCCCAGTGGGCTGATATCCCTGTAAACAACTTTCAATCTGGAAGAAATGTGCTAGAGAAAATCTGGCTGCCTATGGCTTATCTTATAAGGTGAAACCATACAGAAAAATGGGACATAATGAAGCAAAGCAGATATTGAAGGAGAGGATTGTTGACATGGGATGATAGGCAATACAAATCTTGGATTACTGCTAATCATTAACATTAACTATGGTAACTAGGTTTGATGCTCTGCTCTCAGGAATTAGGGATGGTAAACATCAAAAGATTCCTTTCCATGAACATATCTGCCCAGGTGACTCCCCAGGCCATAGAAGATGTCTGATATTGTCCCCTTGTGTTGTAAATTTTACAGAAACCTTTGTGATATGTAGACCCTTTATATGTCGGAAGAGATTGTGATTCATTTAGCTCTTTTGTGCTGGCAGACCATAAGAATGCCTTTACTCACAGGGTAGCCAAATCCTATCTGGCTGATAGAAGGAGGCAGCACCCAGTTGTACTTCTCCCATAATTTTTTTAAGTTTAACCCACAGCATAGCTTTTCCTTTATTATTATTTAATGCATTGTGGGGAAATTTAAACATGTTTTAGATATTTGTATATAAAGGCTGATCTAAAATCTTAATAAAGTTTATATTGGGCTGGGCTATTTTATAAAATTCAATTAAGAAGCTCTAACAGCTCTAACAAGAACCAGTTTGGTAATTAAGGCACCAGACTAGAAACTGGGAAATTGTGAGCTCTAGACCCACCTGAGACACAAAGCCAACTGGGTGACCTTGGGCCAGTCACTTTCTTTCATCCCTAGGAATGAGGTAATGGAAAGCACTTCTGAAATCTTGCAAAGAAAACTGCAGGGCTTGTCCGTCTTCAGGACTTACCTAGATAGTCTTCAGGACTTGTCTAGATAGTCTTCAGGACTTCTCTAGATATTCTTTAGGAGTCAAAACTGAATAGAAAGCACAAACAACAAAACAAAACAAAACCAGCTGTACTGCCTTGGCTGTTTAATGGAAATGGAAGGAGGAATTATGATTTTTCTAAAGCTCAAACTTATGATTTCTAGTGCAATTGTTTCTTTTGTGCTGTTATTTAATTGGCTGTAGCACAATTGTTAATTGTTACTTTAAAGGAGGCCTAAAAAAAGTGGGCTTTTGTGCCAGGATTGTCCCATTTTTCTGACCTTTCTCTCTGGAGTCCCCCATTTATGGTATTTGGCAGTTCTGAAATGTGTAGGTGGTTGAAAGTTTGTCCAATTTTAAATGATCTTGCATGTGGAGTTTATGTGCTTGATGCAGTATCCATGTAGAAGAAGGTGGACTAAGGACAAACTGGAAGAAATTGCTCTTAGTTTGATGAATATCTCACTAGTGTAACACGCATGGTTTGAACCTGGCATTTTGTGGCTTTTCAAATGCACAGTGTGGACGCCATGTAGCAAAATTTAGTGGGTGTGCCAATGTGCATAGCTTTGTGGCTGGTAACTTTACCTAGATCTGGCTATTTGACAGCCTGATCATATGGCTGTGTTTATTTTGAAATCTGCGGAAAGTACTGAAACTTCAGCTTTTTGGAGCGAATGTTTTCCAGCAATTGATGAAACTGGAATGCTCACCAAATGGTACTGCTCTTGTGTTATCATTTTCAGTTAATTAAAAAAATAAACTTTGGAAACCCTGGTAGAAGCAGTTTATGCTACAGTATATTTCAGCTCTTGCCCTACTGCCCTTCCTTAAAGAAACTCCAGGGCCCCGAGTGTTGCAAGTACAGCTGAGCGGAAAAGGGGAAAATAAATGGTTTCTATTCCAGTTTTATTAAAGGTATTTCTGACTAAAGCTTAGAAAGAGCCCAGACAGCGTGAACTAGAAACTCTAAGCCTGTGAGGGAGCTTTTGATGGAAACATTTAAAAGGATCAATTTTATCGGCTGCTAGAGAAGCAGAACATTTTTATAGTAACTTGATACTGTAATACCAGTAATGTGAGCTGGGACTTGATTGGCTGTGCCAAATGCTTATTGTAATCTGAGAATACAATTCTCAGTATAAAGAAAATGCCGATGAAAACTGGAAGCAGGGATTCTCTTCTTAATTGTAAAGCTGCCCTCTTATTTTTAATTTGTTTGAAATAACTCATGCCTTACAGTTTCAGATCTATAATTACCAAGGATCTAAAGATCCCAGAAGCTTTAATTGAAAGGCTGAAGAAACTAACATTCCCTGCTGTCATTCTGGTCCCCTAATGCAGTGGTTCTCAACCTTCCCAATGCCGCGACCCTTTAATACAGTTCCTCATGTTGTGGTGACTCCCAACCATAAAATTATTTTCGTTGCTACTTCAAAACTGTAATTTTGCTACTGTTATGAATCATAATGTAAATATCTGATATGCAGGATGTATTTTCATTATTACAAATTGAACATAATTAAAGCATAGTGATTAATCACAAAAATAATATATAATTATATATTGTGAAATGGTTTGCTAATGAAAATAATATATATAATGTAATATAATATAACCTCTAACCTTGTTACAAAAAGTCCATGAAACATTTCAGTTGGTAACAAAATAAAAATAAAACGGAGAAGAAAGACAGTAAAAAAAAATGGTTCAAAGAGAAATACAGTACTAGGTTGGATATCCCCTCCTATTTTTCATCTTGTCCTACTGGTTCTTTATGATTTATCAATTGTTGTTTGTAACTAATGATTGTAACTATTATTATGACCTAAGACCAATTACTTGCTGTTTATATGTACACTGTGATTTGGTGCACAGGAGACACATTTCTTGTGTGTCTTGCCACACTTTACCAATAAACATTTCTATTTCATTCTATCCTATCCTATCTATCCTATTCCTATCCCTATCCCTATCCCTATCCCTATCCCTATCCCTATCCCTATCCCTATCCCTATCCCTATCCCTATCCCTATCCCTATCCCTATCCCTATTCCTATCCTATTCCTATTTCATTCCTATTCCCATTCCATTTTCCCATTCCATTCCATTCTATTCTAAGCATGGAAGCTTAAAACTAAAAAATGTGAGGCGGGAAGGGACATCGTCGCCATTCTTCCCACCTCGGTTCTCGGCTCCTTCTTCCCGGCGTCCCCTCCCCTCCCCTCACTGCTGGGAGACCAAACTCAGCTCTGCCACCTGTCAGGGCGCTGCCTCGCCAGCGCTCAGGCGCTCCATTCTACCCCCTTCCCTCCCGTCATCAAGCGCAGCGATCTGATCCGCCCACCGGTGTCTCTCATGTAGCAATTGGCTGGGCGTCGGTTGTCCTCGCGCCGCTCCTGTCAGGTAGCCCCACCCTTTCACAGCGTCCCCTGCCGCCGCGCCCCTGGCTCCAAACACTGGCACGCAGGTGTCTCAGTTACTAAGACCATCGAAAATATGTCTTTTCTGATGGTCTCAGGTGGCCCCTGTGAAAGGGTCGTTCAACCCCCAAAGGGGTCGCAAACCACAGGTTGAGAATCACTTCCCTAATGCCCGCTCCCTTCCATTAACATTGAATGTGCTTGTTCCCTAATTAATTAGTAAATGCAATTTATTTTTGATATTTTGTGCATAATAACAGTGCTCTTTTAAAGACATGTTTTTACCAACGTATTTGATATTTTATTCATCTTTTATGGCCTACTATGTATTCTAGTGTATTCAGTGAAAACTCTTCATGTATCTTCCTTTTTTAAAAAGCAAGAGAGTTTTAATAAGCTGTGTTGCTGGACAAAATAAACAAAATACAGTGGTATAAAAATCCAATAGAAGAGGCAATACTTTAAATGAAGTTATGAGATGGAACATGTGTTCTCAACTATGCTAACTATTATATAAAGTTGGCTAAATATTGTTGTAGCTAGAAATATTTGTCTGGCTTAAATACAGCTAAATGGACTAGGTATGAGTACAGATATATGATGTGAGTGCTTGATTCTTGATTCCCTAGTATTACACTTCTAGCCTCTGCAAACAGTGAGTTGTTCTCTGGTTCTTTAAAACATTTGGAGAAATTGTCAGAACTTCATAAATCCTTCTGAATCCAAATGGGAGGCTTTTATCTTTTTATTCTGTTTATATATGCAGGGGTGGGCTGCTGGGGTTTGCGGGGGTTCAGGAGAAACTCTAGCTAAGATTCTGTGCAGTTCGGAGAACCCCCAAATCCCACTCCTGGCTGACCCTGCCACCCCTCCCCTCCCAGGAGCCCCCATGCAGCCTGTTTTGGATGCAGGTAAGTGCAGGGTGTGTGCAGAGGCTCGGGAAGAGGCTACTGGAAGTTTGGGAAGGCCAGAACTATGCTTTGGTGGCGCAGTGGTTAAATGCAGCACTGCAGGCTACTGCTAGATCAGCAGTTCAGCGGTTCAAATCTCACCGGCTCAGGGTTGACTCAGCCTTCCATCCTTCCGAGGTAGGTAAAATGAGGACCCAGATTGTTGGGGGCAATATGCTGACCCTCTGTAAACCGCTTAGAGAGGCCTGGAAGGCCTATGAAGCGGTATATAAGTCTACTGCTATTGCTATTGCTATTGCTTTACTTGGTAAAAGTTCATGACGAAGCCTCAGGCTAGGTTCACACAACCTGCTGAGCTTTAAAGTCATTTGGTTGGTGTTGGTGAGGCACAGAATGCCTTGCCCCTCTTCTGCAGTTGCTGTTAAAACTAAAAACTATATTACAGGTGGCCCACTTTTAGCAGCTGCCTTATTTAGTGACCAGACACCAAAAGCAGTGGTGGCACAGTGGTTAGAATGCAGTGCTGCAGGCTACTTCTGCTGACTGCCGGCTGCTGGCAGTTCGAGTCTCACCGGCTCAAGGTTGACTCGGCCTTTCATCCTTCTGAGGTCTGTAAAATGAGGACCCAGATTGTTGGAACAATAGGCTGACTCTGTAAACTGTTTAGTAAAGGCTGTAAAGCAGTATATAAATGTAAATGCTATTGCTATATTGCAGTTACAGCGAGGATGAAAAGTAACTTTATAACCACTTCTCACATTTGCAACCTTCGCAGGTCTGTAAAGTCAAGGAAACCTGAAGTAAAATAATAAATACAGTTGTGGTTTCACTTGATAACTGCTTAATGGCTATTAGCTGGTCCTGATTGTAGTCACTAAACAAGAACTATCTATTGCAAGTCTTGTGGATTTATATTTATGCCACACTTTGCTATTCTGTCCCAAAGCCTAACTCTGTGATCTGACCTGTTCCTTTCATATTTGTAGATTTCTGATTTCTCCACCATCTTTCTTAACTGTGCATAGTAGTCTCTCAACAGAGAACATCTGTCTCACTGCTGGATTCAGCTCAGCTCTATGAATTGGCAAGGAATTGAAATAATATGGGAGATATTCAGTGTATTTTTCTCACCTGCCATATGCAACATTATGTTTTTGTGCCTACCCTCACCTGAGATTCATCAGATAATACAGGTAGTCCTTGACTTACAACAGTTCATTTAGTGACCATTCAAAGTTACAGTGGCACTGAAAAATGTGATTTATGACCTTTTTCAGTTATGACCTTTGCAGCATCCCCATGATCATGTGATCAAAATTCAGATGCTTGTGGCAACTGGTTCATATTTATGACTATTACTTTGTCCCAAAGTAATTTGTGATCTCACAAGCAAAGTCAACGGGGAAGACAGATTTACTTAACAACTGCAATGATTCACTTAACAACTGTGGCAAGAAAGATTGTGAAATAGGGCAAAACTCACTTAATAAATGTCTCACTTAACAACATAAAATTTGGGCTCAATCATGGTCATAAATTGAGGAATACCTGTATTTCTCTATCTACTATCTCCTTTTTAAAACTAAGTAGTTTGGTTTTCATGTGCCAGAGTTCTAGGTTTGATTGATATGGATTTGTTATCCCACCCCTCATATTCACAGCTCATTGTGCTCCTGTTGTGTGACATTGTCAATGTGCTGTGTTGCACATGCAGGCATACAGCATATGTTTAAAAAACAATGACAATATTTTTCCCAATGAAATCTTTTTTTAACAAAAATATGAATGATGGGGACAGGCTTGTAAGAATGGCTGATTAAAGAATTCTGAGAACTGTGTAGGCAGGACAGAGCTAGTACTGTTTCTATAGCAGTTGGAGTGAAACTCCTGGATCTTTATTTGACCTCTTTTGGCAATCATCCTGTACCACCAAGAAATCAGTAAGGAATCCTTTGCAGCTTTAATTTTTGGAGTGTAGAGATGGTTATAGAGCTCTGAACAAAACTCAATTGATTTCTAGAAATTCGAAGTTACTCAGCAATCTTGTTTCAGTTACTTTTAGATATACATGAATATGGTTTTTGTAAGGATGAAAAATCCACATTTTCTTTTCCTTGGCATTGGGAATATTTAACTCCTTACTATCCCATTCCAGTTGATTTGAGCCTTGATGATCTATGTTGAAAGGAGGAGAAATCTGCCCAAAAGATCTTTCCCTGATTAAACTTCAGCTTAGTTTGCAAAATTCTATGTGTGAATTGATTTGTTTGAAATTTTAATCTTTGATATTCTGCGTACACAACTAGGAGTCAGATTTTAACCTGCTGTGGTGGTGGATATAGAGAACCAGTGCAGTATAGGGATGAACTAGGACTCTGGAGACCTAGTTTTGGGTTCATGCTCAGCTATGGAAGTTCAGTAACTAAGTTTGGGCCAGTCTTATTCCTTCCCTGTCTCAACCTGACCTACTTCACAGGTCAGGGTTGGGGTTGTGGGGAGAAATGGGAGGAATGAACATTATGTAGCCTGCTTTGAGGTCCTGAATGGGAATCTAATAAATAAAACCAGCAAAAGGAAATGAATAAGTTATAGGTAGCCAAATTGACCTGGGTTAACTATAATTTTCTAAGGAAACTGACCAGGTTGAGGATTAGCCATAGATAACTGTGTCTAGTTACTGGTAGGTTGCTGCATTCAACTATTGTGATCCAGAGGCAATATTTTAATATTTATCTTGTGAAGAAATGTGACATTTTCCTGCTGCAAGGAAATCCATGCAAATTTAAGTCAGCTGAAGTTACAGTCATTTTCCTTTCTTTGAGATTTATTGTGCCTGTATAGTTTTAGTCTTTTTTTGTATGCTCTAGTTTAGGGCTTTCATTTCTTCACGTTCTGAAACAACTTGGATAAACATAACTCAAAAACTTACAAAGGATATTCCCCTCCCCTCTTTAAGACCAATGTTGCTAGTATGATCCTTTCAGGATAAAACTGCTTGGGGTGATTTTGTGTATTGTTTGAAAGAGAGTTTTTACATTAAACATTTAGCTGATTGATTCATTTGGATCTGGCTTTAAACAGAAATAAAACACAGTATCCTCGGCAGAATCCTAGGCAAAGTGGAAACCTTTAACCCATCATATATGCTCTACTGGGCAATATAATACAGAACAAAAGCTTGGAAAGGAGGAAATTTGGTTCTTGAAATTTAGTTCTCTGAGATGTGAGACATAGCAGAGCTCAAAGAGCAGGATAGGGTGGGGAGAGGAAGCATGGAGCCTGAGAATTTGCAAATATTCTCCAAAAACTGGAATTGTATATTATGAAGTACAGTGGCATTTTACATGAACTACAGACTTCAGATGGCCCTTCAAAGCAGTTGGCTGGTTGTCTGTTGTTATGAATTGACCATAGTCAGGGACTACTGTGGGAGAACTACAATATGATAGAAAGATTGACAAGCTATGTTTCTATTTCTCTTTTTCTAACTTCTTGCTGGGGTTTTGGACTATCGGGAGTTTTACTTCTTATAGCATGTAGGAAACACAGTAAGATTTTACCATGTATGTGGATTGGATTCAGAGAATAGCAGGTGGACATCAACCAGATACTCATCCTTGTTAATGCTACTTTTCTATTTTGCAAAGAGAAGGAGAAACAGGGAAAAGAAACTCTTGGCTGATATCTTCTACTTCAGGAGTAATCTGTGCCCAAAATCCTAGGTCTAGCATGAATCCAACCATTGTTGTGATCACTCTGTTTTCTCCCTCTATCTCCCTCCTGTTTCTGAGCAGAGTATAAACCCGTCTGTTCTAAACCACACTGTTGCTTTCAGCTAGGAGAATAAGACATTCTATCTAGATATAATGAAGGAAATCACGCAGAACTGATTTTCATTAGCATGTTGAAGTTTTTAAAATGTAGTGAAGGAAAGAGGGTAATGATTCTATGGATTTCCTCTGTACTGTATGTCTGTTTTTAAGGGCTGAAAATAACTACTCATTTTGTTGACACAGCAGGGAACTGGGACTTGCTTGTAAAGAAAAAGGAAGATGTTAACTGTATTGTTGTTGTTGTGATTGTGGTTGTTGTTGTTATTAGCAAAATACCTGTTATCATAGCACTGTATCCTTCCTGTGCTTTCTAAAGGGCTGCCACAAAGAATAGAGGGTCAATCTCTTCTCCAAAGGACCTGAAGGCAGGACAAGAAGCAAGGGATGGAAACTAATCAAGGAGAGAAGCAACTTAGAACTAAGGATAAATTTCTTGACAGTTAGAACAATTAATCAGTGGAACAACTTGCCTCCAGAAGTTGTGAATGCTCCAACACTGGAAGTTTTTAAGAAGAACTATTTATGATATAAGGTTCCTGTTTGAGCAGGAAGACTTAGAAGACCTCCAATGTCCTTTCCAACTCTGTTATTCTTCCCAACTTTTTCAAGTTTCTAACCTTTGTATACCAGTATTACTGTGGGTCTCATTCAGAATATGGAAGGCCATGATCTAACAGGGCACCTTCTTATTTTGGTAGAGGTGGAGGTGTACAATAATATAATAAAATTCAGTCTTAAGTAAGCTCTTGCTGAGATGATATAGGTTTGATGAGTAGGAGGACATTGAATGCAGTGTATTGCTATAAGAGAGAAGAAGGATTAAAGGAGTGTTTTATCAAAAATGTTCATTTCTCATTATAGTCCATTGGAGTTGATATGTAATAAATACAGATAAATAAATAACATTTTCCAAGAAGTCATGAAACTTAGCACCAAGTATTAACTCTAAGTAAGTCTTCTCAGCATTCTCTCTCTGTGAATGCATTGAACTTCAACTTCTTTAATCCCAGGATAAGAAAGGTTGAAGGTTGCATTAGAGGTGAAATAATAGGAACAGACCTCCAGTATTGTTCTAATCTAAAGGGTAACCATATTGTCTTTCTAATTTTACTCCTCATTACTACAAAATCTACCATGTATCTATAAATACTACCATGTAAAAGCATACATTTTTTGGGGGGGGGGAAACTCTGTGTTCCAAGATAATCAGCACCAGTTACAATCAGGTATGCATTTAATCATAGGACCGTGATCTTGTGGTGTTAATCTCTTCTCCCAAAGACAAGATGATGGAGGGGCCCCTTCAACCACTGACCGAATGCCTTTTCTATAAGTGTGGGCCATGATGTCATTTCCCTCTTCTTTTGAATGTAATTTCTGATAGACCATTTTCAAAATAGCATAAGCCCCCGAGTGGGATTTTCTTTTTACTCTATTAATTTCCTTCAATTCCTACAGGACTGGCTATTAATTGCAATAGTTTATGAGCGTCACTGTTACAACAGAACAATATTATAGCTAATGTAGAGTATGAGATTCTTGTCATCTTCATAAATTGAAGTAGGCAATTACCTCTCCCAGACTCATCCAGAGTTGTCATTTGTTAAAGAACAAAAGGGAAAAGCCAAACTTAAAAAATAGCCTTATGCCTCATTATTTCCTCCACCCTCATCCTCTGTGCTGCAACATTACCTGCAACCTTGGCAGTCCTTTAGGCTCAGGATAATTGGAAAAGTTGCTTACTTAAGTAATTGTCTAGATAAAATTGGGTATTATGTGTGTTTGTTTGTAGGGTGTGTAGGGTGTGTATGTATGTCTAACACTCACTCACTCTCACTCTCTCTCTTGCCTTAACCATTAGATCTCATAAAACATTATACTGTATTCTATATGTATTTACCTGGAAATTTATACCTAGTTCCATACCCATTCTATTCCTGAGAGCCACCTCTGTCCCATATTACTCCTCTTGTGCATGAACTTTCCAGAACATCTTAAGATGTCAGTATCTTTACAATTCTCTTCTTCTTGGGAAGTTAGAACATATATTGGAGTCTTGCTTAGAATATCTTCAAAGCCATTTCTCTGAAAATTGTTCCAAGTCTGTTGCTTCCCCCCCCCCAAGTATAAGCTTTCTTTTAGGAGGTTCATCTGGGTGTTATACTACTTATTTTCTGAATCCAAACAAAGCCATACTTCTTTCTAGCATTTAGATCTCTGACTTAATTGTGATTTTCCATTGCTGGCAAAGGCAAACTACAAAATATACCATCATTCCTGACAATACTTGTAGTCCAAACTGTTTAATCCCTGGGACAGGATACTGCTTTCCAGCAGACTAGTAGACCAGTGTCTCAGAGTATCAAGTTAGTTGTGCAAACGCAGGTTAGTAAACCACTTAAAACATACTACTCTACCCTTCAACAGTCTCTATACCCAGCATCTACAGCCTAGGCTACTATCTCCTGTCTTTGTCTCTGCTGTTAAATTACATACACCATAACAGTCTTACTGCATCTGACCAAGGTCTAACTTAGTCCAGTATTTTGTTTATCACTAGATACTCACTAGCAAGAAATGGTGGGCCGAGCTCTTTCATACTATAGTTCCTCTGCTACATAGTTTGTTCCTCTGCTACTTACATTCTGCTCTCATCCTAGACATGAATAGATCCAGTCCTCTTTAATGAAGTTGGCCATGATTTCTGTGTCTTATAGTTGTAAACTCCACAGGCTAATAATGTTACGTTCATTTCCTGCTGGGGAAATAAAAAAAAAAAAGAGATCAGCATTTTTACTTTTGTCGTGTTCTTGCAAAGTATCCTGGTTTAGCTCAGGGTAGTGAGTATGTTTTGGCCTGACTTTAAGAGCAAGAAGACATCTCTGGGGCATCATTTCCTTTAAAAAGTAAGCTCATGGCCAGGGCACAACGTACATACAGTCAGATTTATTTTACGATTCTTCATTGCAAGTGCTTTTCAACCAGCAGAAAGTTTGTGGCTATGGTTTCTAATTCTTCATTTTAATAGATGACCTCTGTTGCTTTAATTTTATTGGATACTTACAAAAATGTAATTGTCTGCCAGTGAAAGAATAAGAGTTATACAGGAAAAGGGCTCGTTAGGATTCCAGCCTCTGCAGCTAATAGCTTATGAATGCAAGGGGAGCTTTCCAAGACCCACAGGGTTGCTTTGAAACTGCAGTTAATACTGTCAGATGCAATGAAGTGTACATAAACCTCTCCTGTTTTTATCACAAAGTGACTGGCTTGCATTATGAATTTGAAGTGTTCTTCCAGGTTATTAGTACAGCAGAGGCTAATTGGATGAAAGCCCACCAAAGGCTGCCTTTTTCCACAGTTAACAAATGACCTCACTGTGGTTTAGATCCATTGGAGTTCACAAGATCAGGGATCTCCAAAATTTCTTTTGCAGAACGTTCTCCCCACCAGTAGGCACTTATATATTTCCCTGGGATAAGTATGTTTTGATGGCTTTCTGCTGTGAATCAAAAGTAGTGTTCTGGTAGGGTCTACAACCACATGTCTGTGCTGATGGCCAGTATTTCTATGAAATAACAGACCTGCAGGGGGAAACACCTTCCAATCCCTGGAGCCAGATTCTTCAATAAACTGCAGAATTTCCTTGGGTCTCAAGAACATCAAGCTCTATCCTTCGGGTATGGCTAGTGACCATTTCTGGGTCTTGCTGTTGACTGCAGAGTATTTTTGATGATCCTGTGTGTGAGAAGCTTTCCCTAAGTATCTTCCCAGAAGCTGTGTTGGAATTCCTCACATCCCTAGCCAACCAAGCCAGTAATTGAGAGGGAGAGATGCGATTCACCTTTTTTCTTCTCTGGATGAAAGTCTGTTCCTTCTTCTATTAAGGATGGGGCTAACTATTAGGCTGAGATATGGTAACCTTTAGCCATAGCTGCCAGTATGCACTTATGTTAGAAGATGGTAGCTGGTCTTTACAGTGCTCTGAGATGGTAGAATTCAGAATATTTTATTTCTGCATAGGTTAAATCTGTTAGGATTTTATGCAAACCCACACTTTCCCTCAAACTGAACTCAATTTCTGGTGAATTACATGATCTTATTTACTTAGTTTCCTTGGCAACAGTATTAAAATGATTTGCCATTTGCTTTTCCAGACTGTCCCTCCCCCCCTTTCAAGTCTAGTCTGCAGTCTGGAAATTTCCTAGTGGTCTCCTGTCCATGTGCTAACTTGACCTGATTCAGCTTAGCATTTTGCAAATCAGCCAAGACTGGCTAGGGTGCTACTACCTATATCCATAAATGAAAAGAAATTATACTTCACTTCTATCCTTCTCCATTTCTTGTATGGAATGGCTGCAAGGGAGACACTGGAAATAACTTTCACTGCAGTTTCAAATAAATTGCAGTTCATTTTGTTTCACAAGGGTATTATTGCCTCAAAGCATAGTTTGTTAAAACCCACAAATCAAATCAAGGGTTTTTTAGGGCCTTTTAATATACAGTATTATAGATTAAATAACTACAGTTCCTGATTCAGACAAGGCAAACTGACTGGTTTAAACGAGGGACAACACTGGAGAAGAGTTACCCAGATATAGTTCTTGTGAAGTGTAGGGTTAACACTAAATCTACTCTGTGTTTTTGAAAAAAACACTGCACTAGAAATTTTCTTTTATGACTTTTTAGTGATTATTATTAGGTATGCATCCTGAAATGTGGCCACAGAAAGGTTGGGCTTTTGTGCGTCTGGCTTCATATGCAGAGGCATTCTTTTGTGAAGGATTACAAATACAGAAAATTCATCTCGCTTGCTATATTTCTCTAAATATGGAGTGACTTAACATCATGAACCATTGTGCATATTCTGTTTATGTGTTCACATCTTTCTTCTTCTTACACTAAATCAGCCATTCCAGTCTATTATAGAACGTGCCTAAGCAGTGATGTCCTGGCTGAGCTGGATTTGTGTGTGTCTGTGTGTGTGTTTTACAAAGTTGCTTTGTTAGACCTGGTCATTTGCTTTTAAAGCATGATGTGAATTTGAACCGGGGATATGAAACAAGTATTGCCAGGAACTGCATATTTTACGATGGGCCATATGGGGTAGCTGAATGGTATGCATGCTTTAAAGATG
This sequence comes from Thamnophis elegans, assembly GCF_009769535.1. Taxonomy (NCBI): domain Eukaryota; kingdom Metazoa; phylum Chordata; class Lepidosauria; order Squamata; family Natricidae; genus Thamnophis; species Thamnophis elegans. The sequence goes on from NC_045544.1 coordinate 80,194,019, forward strand.
TAGTTAAATGATAAACTTCACTTGTTCTGGTTTTTAGAATTGTTCTTAGTTCATTTTGGTTTTGCACGTAGTTTCTTATGCATCAAAACAGCAAATGAGTTTCGATGCTGTGCGGAGAAAAGGAGAAGGAGAAAAACGAAGATGTTCAGTTTTCCAAATGAGTAAAAGGCAACCCAGATGAGCAGATATACATCTGCGGAAGCCCCAACAAAGTAGCAGCATAAAATGACAAGAAGGGTTTCATTTCAAGTTCTTGTGGTCTTACACTTGGGTCCTTTTAATTTAAGGGACAATTTCCTTTGGCACTGAAGTACTGTATCATCTAGTTCAGGGGTATCAAACTTGATTTCATTGAGGGCTGCATCAGGGTTGTGTTTGACCTTGGGGTGCTGGGTGGGCATGGCTGGGCTGGGCCTGGGCCCATTTTCAGCTTGGACGGCCTTCTGCAGCCCTGTACCAGTGAAAATGGAGCTCCTGAGCCCTCCTGAGCTCTGTTTTCACTGGTAGAGGCACCGCGGCTCAGTCCTTCGCTGTTTCCACGGGCCAGATCTAAGCATCCCATGGGCGGAATCCAGCCCACAGGCCTTGAATTTGACACCCCTGATCTAGTTAGATCAAGGGTGTCAAGATATTTACCTGAGGAAATATTTCCATTCAATCATTACTTTTCTGAATTCTCTCCTTGTAGCAGAGGTGGGATTCTACCAGTTCGCACTGGTTCGGGCAAACTGGTAGTGGTAATTTGGCCTGGGTCGCAGAACCACGAACGACCCAAGCTGGCCATGCCCCTGAACTGGTTCCCCAGTCTCTGCTGCCATTGCCGGCATGGTTTTTATTATTTTTACATGGTATTCGTGCATGCACAGAACAGTTTACAGTAAACTGCGCATGCACCTGAAGCAAACCGGTACCAACGCCAGTAGAAACCCACCCCTGCCTTGTAGCTGTTGTCAATAACTTTTAGTGTTGTAAACAAGTTAAACTCAGTGCCCTAAGCCATAGCATATTGAGTAAGAGGCCATGTGGGATTATGGATAAAAACACTGAAATAGGACCAAAAGGACTGTCAGCTGTAGAAACTCCTTGGGAGATGTGGGGCCATTCATCTTCTCTCAGCCCAACATGACCCAAAGGATTGTTGTTATGACAAACAAACTACAAAGGAAGTTGCTGAATGAGCTCCAGAAGAAAGAAACTAAGAGATAAAATTGTATCTCAGTTGTCCAAGTGAGGTATATGGAAGCTGGTGACGTCAGTGCATTGATGAGAGGGCAAATCTGCAATGGTATGCTGGCTTCCCTCAATTCTTACTCTCTGAATTACATATAATGAAGATTGATGGGCTTTGTCAGTTCCCATTTTCTCCTTGCCTTGGTCAAAGCGGGTCAGAAAAATAGTACAGCAATAGGAGCCATTTAAGCCTATTAAATTCTTTCCTGGTGATGGGAGATGGATTCAGATAAGCAAAACACTTTAAAATGAGTATGATTTTTCACTGATCTGCAAATACAGCTGTATAATACAATGTGTATATAATGCAACCTATTATTTCCTTTGGAGTAGACTACACTAAGGAGCCAAATGTAAACTTTGAGGCTATGACCTAGAGAAATTTATTGGTTTCATCTAATAGCTCACATTCCTAAGGACTTCTGTCATTCTTGTATCAAAAGTAGCCAAGAAAGGGGAGGGACAGTAATTTTTCTCTTGGTAAATATCTACATTGCACTCTCTGATTGCTGATAGTTGATATTTCATTTTGGTTTGAATTCTGTAGCTGGCTGCTATTTATAATGAGGAAATATGAGTGGATAGCTCCCATCTCAGATATGTTTGACAATTCCAAAGGTCAAAAACATCTTTTACAACATATTTTTTTCTTTGTCACATGAAGTATTTACTGTTTCCTGGTATGAATTAACAAATGAGCCCCATTTGGTTATTGTTCCTTTCATCAATTGGAGAGGTAATATTTCCATTTTGAAGACTGAAAAATGCAAAATCTCCCTGATGCAGGTATTGTAAGTTTTTACAGAAGTTTATAAGCTCTTGCAGATGGAAATTTCTTCAGGAGTATACGGTGAATAGGGAGAAACTCTTAAGGAAGTTATTATAAAAGTGCCATCATAATAAATTTATGAAAGACTTCAACATTTCTCTCTACCCTCCTGTAAGCTACCTCACACCTTGCATTTTTTTTAAAGTGTATACCTCAAATGTTCTAAATTAACACCATCTTAAACTTCGCCTTCCTGTTTCCTAAAAGTTTTTCTCAGCTGTGGAATAGTTATTTTTCTGGTTGATTTTCTTGGTTTAGAATGTTTTTTGATAGTAGTTTTGCAAGGCTGGGGGAGGTGTTGATATGTGTGTTTCCCTTATACATCTCCACATAGTCTCTGGTTGTGTTTCCTTCTTAGAGGGAAAACAAAGAATGACTTCCCCTGGGGTGGAATTGAACACATAGAAACGTGAGTGATTGTAAATGTGAACTAAGAGTCCCCAGTTACCTCACAGTTTTGTACTATTCTACCAGTGGTACTATTGCCCATCTTTCTGGTTTTGCAAGGATTTCTGTTTCAATTGGTACTTACCCCAACTTGCAGCAATGACAGAAAAAGAAGAGAGTAACAATGAAAACCAGAGATGGGTTAAAGAAACCACAGGTAAATACATGGCACACATGACAAGATAATACGGGCTCTGAAAAAATGTTCTGGATTAACTTTATAATAAGGTTTTGCAAAAGACTGAGGAGATTACAGTTTCCGCATTGTTAATTCACTATAAATGTGGGAAATACTCTGTTCTTTGTAACCATATAAAGTCAAATAGAATTGTTCTGCCAGACAGGCGTTTAAATATATGACTTTGCTTGACTTTGCTTTATAAAACTGACTAAAAAAAGGGAGGGGGAGAGAAGGAAGAAATCACAGTGCTAATAGCTTGCTAATTCACATTCTTTTTTTTAAAGGAATAGTCTACATGCTATGTAACAAAGAGCATTATGGCCTCATTAATGAAAGTTAAAAGATTTTGAATTAGAAATTAAAATAGCTGCCCACAAGTGTTTATGGAAAGGAGATGCAAGAATCCGAAACCTCCAGCAAAATTTGCATCAAATCAGCTGCAGCTTTGCACAACACACAACATATATGTACACATTTTATTGAATAATTTTTTAACAAAATAAAAGCAATACCAATATTAGAAAAGAATAAAAAATATGAAAAAGGATATTGACGACAAAAGAAAATAAGAAAAGAAATGACAAAATAAGCTGCTTCCAATTTCTTTGACAGTGGTTATAAATGCATTTATATTTTACTTTTAAATTACATTATAATTTCCTTCTTCCATAGGCACAATTTCATTTTTTTCTTTCTTAAGAAAAAAGTTCATAAGGGGTTTCTAGTCACTAATAAATGCAACAGTTGATCATTCTCTAAGCAAACAGTCTGATTTTGTTATCTGTGCTACTTCCATCATTTTCATTAATCACCCTTTCAGTTTGGGTACATCAGAGTCTTTCCCTTTCTCTTTATATAGTAGCTTTGTAGCAGTAATCTTATAAAAAGTAATCTTCTCTAGTTGACTCTCCATTAATCCCAATTAAGAAAAGTTCTGGTTTCAGATGAATCTTAGTCTTTAAAATTCTTTGTATCAGTGTATATATTTGAACCCCCAAATTTGTTTACAAGTCAACCAGGCAAACCTAACACTGAGGTAGAGATGCTCACTGACTTCACAGTCAACAAGGAGAAGAAAGAGTTTCTTGACAAGATAATATTTAACCAGTGTATCCGCCATATTCACATGATGGTTTGGATCACAGATTACACTAACCATGGCTTAACATTGGTTGAGTGACAAAATAGAGAGGTCAGACTCATGGATAAATGATATAAGATTATGCAAATTCTTTGAAGAAAGTGCTCTGAAACACAAGGGACATGAATGAAGCTCATTAAAGCGACTGTGTCTTTTTTAGGATCCCACAGCTGCTTCCCACATGTATAACCAGCTGAACCAACTATGGAAGTCCAGAAATGCACTATTCTGAGTGCAGTTTCTTGCATTATCTGTGAGGTACCTAGGGTTTCCAGCATTTTGCCTTAACCATTATACCTAACTAGCTGTTGAGATACAATAGCAGTTTCCAAATATCTGAAGTTTGCCACACAGAACAAAAAGAATGGACTTATTCTCCATGGCTCTAGAAATCAGAACCAGAACAATGCATTAAGTAAGGATATTTAAGTAAGGATATTTAGGCTAGATATCAGAAGGAACTTCTTGACTGTAGAGATTGTCAGAACAGTCTTCCACATGATGATGTGAGTTTTTGCTAGAGGTTTCAACAAGAGGTTAGAGAGTCATCTGTCAAACATGCTTTAATGATCTTACACTGAACAAGGGATTTGGCTATATGATAACCTCTAGTCCTATAAACTAGGGATTATGGCTCAGTATACAGCACTAAGATTAATGGAGCTATTGCTTTCTGCAGTATGTGAACCTAGTTGCTATACTGTTTAGGATTTGGCCCCACCTTTAAACATTTCTTATTTTGAGATTGTTCACTGCTCAGATTCACTTGCTGAGATGGGTGGCCATACAAATTAAACAAACAAACAAACAAATAAGGGAGTCCTTGATTTACAACAGTTTATTCAGTGATTTTTCAAAGTTACAACAGCACTGAACTGAAGTTTGACAACCATTGCAGCATCCCCATGGTCACCTAATAAAAATCCAGATGCTTGGCAATTGACTCATGTTTAGGATGGTTGCAATGTCCCAGGATCACGTCATCACCTTTTGCAGCCTCCTGACTAAGCAAAGTCAATGGGAAAGCCAGATTTACTAACTTAACCACTGCAGTGATTCATTTAACAATTGTGGCAAGAAAAGTCATAAAATGGGGCAACATTCACTCAACTATCTCACTTAGCAACATAAATTTTGGGCTCAATTATGGTCGTAAGTCAAGGACTACCTGTACTGTAGACTTGTTTTCTTGTAGTATTCCAGCATAACTACAGTATTCAGATTCTACTGGATGCTGCAATGGTCATAAGTGTGAAAAATGGCCATAAGTCACTTTTTTAAAGTGCTGCTGTAACTTCAAATGGCCACTGAATGAACCATTGTAAGTTGTAACTGCCTGAAACTAAGAGGGAATTCCTTAGCTTATTTACTCATATTTGGCTTATTTATCCAAATTTGCATTGCTCTCCCTTGGATGGCTTCTGTGGTGATGTTGCTGAAAGGGTTCCTATGACGATAGGATTACATCGGGCAAGGTGGGGTTGAAAAGCGCATGCCTACAACAGAACTGAGCAACTGCTGTAACAGAGCTGCTTGGAGAGAAAATGTGTGTATATTTAGGGCCAGGGTACATCTGATATGCTTTCTGAGCTTAGTGTTTCTTAGTAATAGAAGACTGTGATCATGCAAGAGGTCACTTTATTAATGAGGCTTGGAGAGGTGGGGAGATCATAAGAAAACAAACCATGGCCCAGTTTCTGTTGACCGATAAAGCGTTTTACCAACCTGCTCAATGGGATGAGCCCGGAGAGCCGGACCTTTTCCACGTGGGTATTACGTGCAGCTCATTTTCAAGCACTCAGTCACACCTCTCATTTCTGAGCCAAATGTCTTCTTAAGCCCAAACAGCATTGAACAGGAATGTGAAGCCGGCATGGAAACGCCAAAATTGTTTCAGCTGTGTGGTATGGTACTACAGTTGGTGTTGGACTCTTGTTGAAGTATTACTCTTCTCTTATTGAGCATGAGAACAGGTACTCTTCATTGTGTCAATACAGATACTAACTTATGATCACAATTGAGCCCAAAATTTATGTTGCTAAGCGAATAATTGTCAAGTGAATTCTGTCCTGTTTTACTATCTTTCTTGCCACAGTTGTTAAGTGAGTCACTGCAGTTGTTAAGTTAGGAACACCGTTGTAATGCAAATCTGGTTTCTCCATTGACTTTGCTTGTCAGAAGGTCGCAAAAGGGGATCACAAGATCCTGGGACATGACAGCTATCATAAATATGAGTCAATTTCCCAACATATGAATTGTGATCATGTGACCGTGGTAATGCTTGCAACAGTCTTAAGTGTGGAAAACAGTCCTAAGTCAACTTTTTTCAGTGCTGTTGTGTCTTGAAATGGTCACTAATTGTTGTGAGTCAAGGACTGCCTTTATGTCTCTGCTCGCAAGAAACTCAGCAATGAAACAAAATAAGATACTTTGGATTAGAATAAAATGCAGATAAGGGTTATCAGTCCATTTTTTTCTACCATACTTTTGACGCTGTTAAAATGTGATGCAGAATGTATCAATATGATTAACGATATCTACAAAAGGACTCATTCTCAGTGATTTGAATCAATTCAGTATTGTGATTATTCTTAAATCTCCCTTCTGACCTTTTTTTCCGTTTTTAATGATTTCAGTTTACCAGCAACTATAAATTGGACTTTCCTTTAAGTTGAAAATCTGAATTGTGTTACACTTCCCAGCAGTGGAATAATGTTCTAGCATATCTGTAGGATTCTAGGTTAGGAAAGATAGATTAGGAAATTTTCAGAAAAGATGGAATGCATTTTTTCTCAGAAAACTGGTAAAAGTTTGTAAAATACCAGGACTCCAGTCTAAGAACAATTGTTATATGTGCTAAATTATGTAAACAGAAACATATACCTATCTGTATGAATTCTAAAGTCTTAGAACACTTTAGTTGCCTCATTTTCTATTATTTTGCCTATTTTATGGTCCCCTTTTTGCTTGCAGGCAAATGGTATTTCTTGCAGATATTCCATTGTATGCTGAAGATGATGATGGCTGGCCACACAGTCAGAGGCTTAGTCTGGGTTTGGCATTTGTATCTTCCTAAGGACCTGGGATAGATAGGTGTTGTTTGATGGTGTTAAAGATCATCTCATTATCATTATTAAGTGGAAATCACAAACTTATTTTGGCTTATACAAAGATTTCTTGATAAAGATGGCTACCAAAAAAATCATCTTCAATATACCAATAATCTGAGCCAGGGAATGATTTTTGAAGGGTCTCCCTATCACATGAATTGGACTACTGCTCTAAACATGGACATTATTTGCATACCCATGCTGGATAGTACTGGGAAATCTGATATTAGTATTTGTGGCCTCTGATAGGAAGGCCTCTGTGAGAACCCATCAGATTTGAAAATGGTCATAGTACAGTTAAACTATCAGAGGTGTGAGCCATGTGTCTCGCTTGCATGGGAATAGTGTGGTGGCTATTGAGCCACATTTACAGAATAAAAATGCTGGATTATCTCTTACTTTTTGGTGTGTGTGTGTGTGTGTGTGAGAGAGAGAGAGAAGAGAAGAGAAGAATAGAAAACTACTGCTATAGAAGAAATAGAATAGAACAGAACAGAACAGAATATAATTCTTTATTGGCTGTGTGATTGGACACACAAGGAATTTGTCTTTGGTGCATAGGATCTCAGTGTACATAAATAAAATAGAATATATTCATCAAGATTCATAGGAATCTTAGTGATAGTCATAAATGACTAATAGGCAATCAAATTATACTAGGAAACAAATAAAACAATATAAATTTTAAAGATAAATCAACATGGTTATAGCCATAAGCGGAAAGAGATAGGTATTAGGAAGGAAGAGAAGAATAATAGTAATATAGTCTTAGTAGGTAATATAACAGTGTTGTGGGAATTAGTTGTTTAGCAGAGTGATGGCATTTGGGAAAAAAAACTGTCCTTGTGCCTAATTGTTCTGGTGTGCAGTGCCTTATAACATCGTTTTGAGGGTAGGAGTTGAAACAATTTATGTCGAGGATCTGAGGCATCTGTAGTTATTTTTACAGCCCTCTTTTTGACAACCCTTATAAGAAAAGATTGCAGAGATGACCATATGTAGTTCCCAAATTTATTCCCCCCTCTCTCTCTCTCTCTCTCTCTCTCTCTCTCTCTCTCTCTCTCTCTCTCACACACACACACACACACACACACACACACACACACAGACAGACACACTGTCTGTCTGTCTGTCTGTCTGTTGCCCAAAAGAGAAGCATATTTACAATTCTGAGCAGCTTTCTGCTGCTAAAGTTAATAAAGTGGAAATATATCTGAATTATTTGGTGAATTATTGGAGTTAATAAAAATAAATATAATAGGAGAAAGAGTTAGTAGGGTGATTTTTTTAATTGAACAACAGAATGATTTTGGATGTATGGTGGGTTTGGATTATCTAAACAATGTTTTCTGGCTGGAAATTCTGGAAGTTGAAGTCCATAGTTCTTAAAGTTGCCAAGTTTGAAAAAAAAATGTTGAAGGACATCATGAAGGGATCCATATGGGAAAGAATAATACCTTCTGAGGATGACAGGCCCAATTTATTGTTATTCTACTAAGTGTAAGATTCAGAAGAAAACCACCCGCCTGGAGAATTTTTGGAAAATTCTTCCTTGGAAGTTCTTTAGTAGGAGAGGAATCTGGTATCTGCCGGCGGTGAACTTGAACAGATGCTTAGATTTTGAGCTTGTGGGTCGGCATCTGGTTTTGTTCATGAATTGCATTTAGAATAGATTTTTTTTGGACTCTTATAAAAACTTGATGATGATGATTTCAGAATGTTTTTCACTGATGAGTTTTGTTTTGAGGGGCTATAAATAAAATGGCATTCTCCTCCTATCCCTGTCTCCATCTCTCTCCCCTCTGCTGTCTCATGTAGCCATTTGTAGCGTTTCAGCCGCACAAGGGAAGATTAACTATGTGGGGATTAAGTGTGTATTTGCAAGCTTTACTGCAGGGCCCCAAATTATAGAAGCATTTCTAAAGACCTTTATACATTGTGGGTGAAAGTTTGCTGAGGTTTCATAAGCAGCTTTTGCAAAATGAATGTACAAGCTGAACTGATTAAAATTCCCAGTTGAGAAAAAGTTGGAAAATGAGTTAATCTACTGATGACCCCCTTTGCAAATCTTAGTACAACATACAGAGTACAGAGAAGGATCCATATAGATAAACTGAGAGGTTTGTCCACATCTGTCGATTTTCTGCACGTTTTACCTCTCCATGTCATTTGGAATTGAGATGCAGAGGGAGGGACGTTTTAATATTTTGTTTTTCAGCAGCTTTTCAAAGCTATTAGATACAACTTTTAGAAGTAGAATGCTAGGTTAATTAGTCTTCTGATTGATTCCAGCAGGGTGGTTTTATTCATAAGACTTGCCTGTTCATGTTCACTAAAATGCCATAAATTAAATTTATTTAATCCATTTCTTAGCCAGCTTTCAAAACCATATGAACTTCTCAAGGTGGTTCAGAAACAAAAAAATACATTGTACGCATTATATAATTATGTTATTAATTATCATAATACAAATATATTAATTCCACATTAAATATAAATAATTTTAAATAAAACCAATTATGATAAAATACATTTTCCGAGCGCCCATCTGCAATGAATGCTATGAAACATTTCATTTAAGTGTGGCTTTTTAAAAAGAGGCATACCAGCTTTCTGATTGTGTTGTGATATTCAGTGTAAGAGACATGGAGCTTGATGTACCGCCCCAGTTGTTTTCCTACTAGAAATTGCCTCTAATTGTTTTCCTTGATTGTCTCCAGATGTTTTAATGATTATTGTGCTTTTTTACTGAGAAATACTGAATAAAAGGGAAGCGGGGGAACCCTTGCAGGGCAGAGCTGAGGATTATGCCCAATTCTTAGCGGACAAAATTGCTCGGTTTCGGTCGGACTTGGACTCCACCCCCGCAGTTCCAGCCGAGGCACAGGAGGATCAAGTAGAACATCTCTGGGTTGAGTTTCAGGACGTTGCCCCCGGGGATGTGGACAAGGCCATGAGGGCTGTAAGTACCTCCACCTGTGTACTGGATCCGTGTCCCTCATGGCTGGTTACTACCAGCAGTGAGGTGACACGAGGCTGGATCCAGGCGGTTGTTACCGCCTCTCTTCGGGAGGGGAACTTCCCCGCCGCACTGAAAGCGGCGGTGGTGAGACCCCTCCTGAAGAAACCATCTCTGGATCCAGCTGTTCTCAATAACTATCGTCCAGTATCCAACCTCCCCTTTCTGGGGAAGGTTGTTGAGAAGGTGGTGGCCTTCCAGCTCCAACGGTCCTTGGAGGAAGCAAACTATCTAGACCCCTTCCAGTCAGGCTTCAGACCCGGTTACAGCACTGAAACCGCTTTGGTCGCATTGACCGATGATCTCTGGAGAGCCAGAGATGGAGGACATTCCTCCATCCTGGTCCTCCTTGACCTCTCAGCGGCTTTCGATACCATCGACCATGGTATCCTTCTGCGACGACTGCGGGAGGTGGGAGTGGGAGGCACCGTCTTGCGGTGGTTCTCCTCCTACCTCTCGGACAGGTCGCAGTCGGTGTTAGTGGGGGGGCAGAGATCGTCCCCTAGGCCCCTAACTTATGGGGTGCCTCAGGGCTCGGTCTTATCCCCCCTACTATTCAACATCTACATGAAACCGCTGGGAGAGATCATCCGCAGGCACGGGATTAGATACCATCAATATGCGGACGATACTCAATTGTATTTGTCCGCCCCGTGCCAATTCAATGAAGTGGCAGACGTGATGAACCGAGGCCTTGAAGCCGTTATGGACTGGATGAGGGTTAACAAGCTTGTGCTCAACCCAGAAAAGACCGAGTGGCTGTTGTGCTTCCCTCCCAAAGATTCGATCAATATTCCACCACTCAGGCTGGGGGGTCAAATTTTATACCCCTCAGAGAGGGTTCGCAACTTGGGAGTCATCCTGGATTCACAGCTATCGTTTGACCACCACTTGACGGCTGTGACCAGGGGGGCTTTCGCCCAGGTTCGCCTGGTGCGCCAGTTGCGACCCTACCTGAATCGGGAGGCTCTCACAACAGTCACCCGGGCCCTTGTGACCTCTAGGCTGGAATACTGCAATGTGCTCTACATGGGGCTGCCCTTGAAGAGCATCCGGCGACTTCAGCTAGTACAGAACGCGGCCGCGCGAGTGATTGTGGGTGCACCTCGGTTCACCCACATAACACCTATCCTCCGCGAGCTGCGCTGGCTACCTGTCGATCTCCGGATGCACTTCAAGGTGCTACTAGTCACCCATAAAGCCCTACATGGTAGTGGATCTGGATACTTGAGAGACCGCCTTCTGCCAATTACCTCCCTGCGACCAATAAGATCACATAGATTAGGCCTCCTCCGTATTCCATCGGCCAGCCAGTGTCGGCTGGCAACTACAAGGAGGAGGGCCTTCTCAGTAGTAGCCCCGACCCTTTGGAACGAGCTCCCCGTGGAGATTCGTACCCTCTCCACCGTCCAGGCCTTCCGCACAGCCCTTAAGAACTGGCTAGCCCGTCAGGCCTGGGGACAAGGATAGCTGCCCCTCCCGAATGATGAATGTATGTTGCTGACTATTTTATTATATGTTTCTTTGTCAATGTTTGTTTTCCCTTCCCCTGATTTTGTGTGAGCCGCCCTGAGTCCCCTTAGGGAAAAGGGCGGCATACAAATATTAATAAAATCAAAATCAAAATCAAATCAAAATAGAAGCTTTTTGAGCAATATACAATCAATAAAAAGATACACTCAACTGCATTAAAATGCTGTGAAGATAAATGAAATGCAGAATCATTTACAGAAATAAAAGTGGCTAGGAATACCTATAATGGTGGAAGAGTTCATAGGTAAAGTGTTATGAAAATTTTTGTTTTAACTAGGCTGTTAGGACTACTAATAAATTCTAAAAAAATCCTGTCTACGGTGAGGAAAATCTTCGGTCTATACTTATATTTGAACAGATTTTATTACATACATATATTTATTTCTTTGATTTATATCTTGCTTTTTCTTCAGAAAACTAAGGTGATGTGCCTTGATAAAGCTCTGTCCTTCAATTTTTCATCTTTGTAATATTATCCCTATAATATTCACAGGATGGCAGGTAACAAAAATAAGTAAGTGAACTTTCAGATCAAATCAAAATGTCTGTTATTGGTCACTGAGCAAAAATAACATATATAAATGATATTACATTCTAAACACCTTCTCTACAACTTTCCCTCAGAAGGGAAGACTGGATGAACATTATCCAGTATCATTGGATCCAGAGGTGGTTGCTTGAGCATGCAGTGAATCATCACCTCCTTAAGACATGACCATCTCTTTTAAGTGAGAATTATACCCTTCCCCTCACTTCTATCCCAGAGTAGCTGAACTTAGCTCTCACATCTGGCTCCATGTTGCTTAGCTGTCTGCTTCTCCTGAAAACTACCTCATCAAAACCATATGGCTGTTTCCAGTTTCTATCTTGCTTCCATCTTTTAATAATCTGATGTCCAGGCCGCCTTTCTCCTTTCTTCTCTACCAAATAATTTACTTCTTTTCTTGTCTCCCAGCTATTTCTTTTTACTTTTTCTCCAGACAATGCATTTGAACATTAGAAATGGTATTTAGTATTTTGGAGGACTTTTCCCTCTCTAGGTCTGTGGCTGTTTTGTGGTGGAAAAATTGTTCAGTTGTATTCTTGTGGGAGCAGGGAGGGTGCTAGCATAGAAACATGCATGTACAGAAAATGACTACACATTGTCTCTTAATTAATCTGGTGTCCCACCCATCTCTGGAGGGCTTGCATCATCATGATGTTTTCTGTTCGCTTTCTTTAGAGTGGCACAAACAGAGGTAATGATTATTTTCATTTAGAAGCTGTGTGTCTGATGCTTACTTGCAAAAACTGTGTTTTTGCTTTTGGCTTTGAAAGAATTTGCATCCCGAAATTCATGTTCATCCCTAAATTGAGAAGCATCATCATCCTAATTTAACAGAGATGGCTTTCAGGTTTATCAGCTCCTTGGGACTGAGTGAAAAGGTTTGTAGTTCAAGTTCTTTTCTACTCTGGTAAGATTAATGAAATATAAAAATATTACATGGTTCTGTATTACTCATATTTTCATCATCTTCCTCAGAAGCAAGATTTGTCAGAGAATCCTTTAACTGTCTGAATATCTAGAATTTAGTAAGATGACAAGATGCATTGCTATTTTTAACTTAATTCATATATGAGTTTGGCAATTGAGCATTTGTAATCAAGGTCACACACTTTCACAGAGGTGGATGTTACAGGACTATTTGATGATTGATAATTTTGTCCTTTTCTGCTTGGAAACCCATGTGTTTGGTCTCTTCTCTTTCTGTGGTGCTTCAATTATTAAGGAAATTTAAAATGAAATTCAATCTCTCTTGGATAGAAATCTTACTTAATTTCTCCTCCCTTGTTTCCCCATTAAAGCACATATGGTACAATATCTTATTTGGCTATTATAATTGCAACAGTTTAAGTGACTTTGGGCAGAGGGATATCTATTTTCTGTGGAAATTGGGGGGTGGGATGGGAAAGCAGCTCTGTGGAACACTTGCTGAAATGTTTTCTTTTAAATAAATCCAGAAAGAAGGCTTGTTGTGTGTTCAGGGGTTCAGTGATTTGTATTGCCAGATAGGATTAGGTTTATTCCCTCTGCACCTCAACTAGAAAAGGTAGATAAAAACCAGGTAGATAAAAAGATAGAATAAAACCACTGGATAGGAAGGAAAATGTGTAGCAAAGGAAATTATTATGATTAGGCAGATGTTAGCCAGTTAATTCATGTCTGGTTTTTTATGTATTTATAAAAGTGATGCTTATTAGTTGAATTGGTTACTATAAATGGTATCTTGTACTTGCAGAATTTCATGTGAGATCTCTACTCTTTCTTTCAACATTTTAATATAGACTTTACCTTGCTATTGTTATTAAAATGAATTAGTCCATTATTTGTAAAAAAATACCAAGTGTTAAGGAATAGTGGGCAGAGTATGTTGTAGAATGCTGGCACCTAGGACTGATTGATCGATTGAATATACAGTATATTACCACCCATCTCACCTGCATGTGATTCTTGCTTGATGACAGTTCAGACAACATATTTACTTTTGAGGAATTCTCATTACGGTTGAATTTTCAAACTCCCACACTACATTTCCAAGAATTTTTTAGAATGGAAGCATGAATTTTGAGATTAAAGCAGATACCCTCATTTCCTGTTAAAACTGTGCAGAGCTCCAGATTTGATTCTATAAAGTACTCTGGAGCCTTGAGATTGTAAACATCGTCCCTGGCTACAGCCCCTGAAAGCAGTTTTTCTTTTACTGAGATTGAACAGCCATTCTCCACTTCACCAGTTTTTTTTAATCTGTTCATCTCATTGCCCTTTTCTTGTTTTTCTTCTTTTTATAGTAACATTTATTTGTACAGTGATTAAAATCAGCAGGATATAAGAAAAATATTCTCTCTTGATAAATTGGCTATCAAAAAAGAACGGGATTACAAAGAAAAGGTATAAGTTTGCTTTGCTTTTACGACAAGGTGCTGGGGTTTTGACACTTTTTGGAAGAACTGATACACTTCTCCCCCACTCAGCTTATATAGTATTTTAATAACTTTATATTTTAAAGCATTTTAACATTCATTATAGGAAGGGACATGGTGGCTCAGTGGTTAAGACACTGAGCTTGTCAATCAGAAGGTTGGCAGTTCAGCAGCTCAAATCCTTAGTGCTGCGTAACAGAGTGAACTCTCGTTACTTGTCCCAGCTTCTGCCAGCCTAGCAGTTCGAAAGCATGTAAAAATGCAGATGGTAAAATAGGGGCCACTTTGGTGGAAAGGTAACAGTGCTCGGTGTGCCTTCGGCATTTAGTCATGCCGGCCACATAACCAAGGAGACATTTTTGGACAGTGCTGGCTCTTTGGCTTAGAAACGGAGATGAGCACCACCCCCTAGAACTGGAAACGACTAGCACGCATGTGCTGGGGAACCTTTACCTTTACCTATAAGGAAGTCAGTTGTACAGAAATTATCCTTGAAACATTCTTCTTAAGCTGGTTCTCCTATTTCATTTCTATTTCTTTAATGCAGTCTCTTCCACCCCATCTCATGGCTTCTAAGAGTGCTGGGCTACATTTTTCCAATGGCAGTTGTAGTCTAACACATCAGATAGGCACCAGGTTGGGACAGCTGTCTTAAAAATATTTGACCGATGCTGAGTATAGCCAGCCATAGAACAAATCGCAACGGGGATTGAAAAACCAAAAATACACACTCTGCATATATTACAAACATCTGTGGCATGCACTTACAATCATCATTCTAGGTATCAAAAGTGTTATACATGCTTTAGGTCAAGTGGATGTGACATTTTCCCATAGAAAGAGAGCATTTAAGTTGCTGTATCTTTTTTCACCCTTACACAGCACGTGCTATTAAATGACATACTGTTAAATGACAGATTAGAGAAAACCCAGCCCACAGGCAAGATGCCAGAGATGCCAGTGCTGGCAGTGAGTGGAAAGGCTTGAATGAACATGAAGGTCACATCTAATTTTTCACGCCGTTCTTTTTGACACAATTATTTTCACATCTGAAAGCAGGAATTCCAATACCTCTGGGCTTCCCCAAAGCTTTGGTTACTCATTTGTGGCACCATGGTGGTATTCCCTTCACTGAGGCAAAGAACACTAACAGAGTAAAATAAATGATTGAGAAAGGCATATTTAATATATGAGGCCTGAATGCTTCTTATTAACATGTAACTGGACTATACTCCCAACCCTCAGTATAAAACACTGTGGGATTTCCTGTATTGGCAGTAATAGTGATAGCAGTAACACTAGTTTCTGTTGTGAAAATTAACAAATCCTGACATTTCAGTCACTCAACACATTAAAAGTGTAAAAAGCTTTATTGTTGTACTGCTATGCCAAATAGTTTGTGGTGACATAATTCTGGCAGACAGGCAGAATGATGAATGAAAATATGTTTTTGTAAAAAAAAAATACCCTCTTTAACATGCTAGGCATGATTCAATTGAGAAGCCTAGAATTTACCTTCAAAAGTGGTAAAAGTTAGTTGGTGCTAGATGCCCAAGAATTTCTGAACACTATCACTACTTAGCATAATTAGAGTATCTTAAGTGATAGTTTTATAGCTGGGCAGACTTTATTTTATTGATTTATCAAATTTATATGGTTGGAGTGGCGTGGTGGCCTAGAGGTGAAAATACTTGCCTCCCACTCAAAAGATTGAAAGTTCCGTCCTAAGCAGTGACAGATGTTACTCTAAGGCACAAAGAGAAAATATCTGCTGTGAACTCCACATAGGTATCAGGAAGGACATCCGGCCAGTATACACTCAGTTGCGTTTAATCGCCTCAACTCCAACCCGAAGCAAGGGAAGAAGAAAAGAGTCATATTTGTATGGCCATCCAGATCACATGAGATGACTCTCGATGGTGCTGGTGCACAATGCAGATTCAAAGCAACAACCATGTAAACAACCAGTCTTTATTAAAGAGTTTAAAAAGCATAAGATAACACAAGAGATAGATTAGCAAAGGAACCACCCTAAAATTTCCCCAGTCCCTTGGAAACCCCCACCCCCACCCCAGGCCCAATGAACACAGTCAGATCTTGAGGTGATTTCTGGAAAATAAATAGGAATGCAGTTGACCTCACTTTGGGGGAGGGGAATGTTTCATGAGGTGGGTGCTGTGACACCTTCTTGGGTCTACCAAGTGTAGTTCCCTAACAGTGGGAACCAGCAGCAGTCTCTTCCACCTGATTTGATGGGGTGGGCAAAGATAATTTGAGAGCCCCTCAAATAAAATAGATAATCCAATTCTTCCAGGATCCCCTGGAATTGTGGAGTTACCCTCTTCTCAACAACCTTTTCTACAAAGGAAAGCTTGGGAACTAGTTGAAAGTTGACCTGATCAATAGGATCCAGCAAGGGTTTCTTGCAGAAGGAAAAGATCATTGCTTCCTGAGCCATCATGGTGCAGTGGTTAAATGCAATACTGCAGGCTAATACTGTCAGACTACCACAAGTTCGGCAGTTCAAGTTTCACCAAGTTTCACCAAGGTCATCAAGGTTGACTCAGCCTTCCGTCCTTCCAAAGATGAGGACCCAGATAGTTGTGGTAAATATGCTGACACTGTAAACCGCTTAGAGAAGGATATAAATCACTGTCAAGTGGTATGTAAGTCTAAGTGCTATTGTTATTTCTATAAGTGTATAGCTATGATCTCTTCCCCTGTATATTTGTATGAAATCCACCTTACATTCAGCAGACTGCAATATCTCTTGTTATTTATATTATCCTTAGTATGTATGGAATGTTTTAATTTTTCCTACAGTGACGCAGTATCCCATTGGGACAATTTCCTTCATTTCAGTTAAATAGCCAAAAATGGAAGGTTTGAAATGCGAATGAAAAAAACCAAAACAAACCCGCACTTCCTCACCATAAGTAGCTGTACTTGTAGAGACTAGTAAAATCAGGAAAAAAAACAACAAATGCAGACAGTTGAGTGTATGAATGTACAGAGAAGCTTATATTGATTTGTTCATTTTTTTCATTTTACATGAACATAGAAACAGTTGGATACACAATCAGTTTCTTCTAGCAGAATTTAAGAGAATGTCACATTATTGATATCTTGCAAAAAAAAAAAAGAGAAAGGTTGGAAAGAAAAAGGAAATGAAGATTGTCTAGGCTTCTGTAGTCTGAATCCTGCAGATGAAACATGTCAACTTCCCAATGTTTATTCCACTACACTCACTATAAATATCTAAATGGGATGCTTTTAGGATACTGATTTTGAAAGATGAGACATATTTAAGAGTTCTGAATGGCTGTGTTTTTGTTAAGACAAAAAGTATTTGGATTTTAAGAGGTTGGTAGCCAAATCTGCTAAAGATATTGGTGAAATGGGGTATAGAAAGAATAATCCCTTTGGAGTATCCCTTATAATTTGCAGAAAGAGAAAACTGTATTTTTTTCATGCTCAGAAGTAATGCATTTTTCCACTGGGTTAATATTCCAGAAGAGATTCCTGATGCTCAAAGCAATTTCAAGGGCTAAGCTGCTGAGAACCTTAATTCACCTTATGGTTTTGCTTATGTTTAATTCCCAAACCAGAACCATTAGGTTATGGAGAAGAACAGGATATATTAATCTATACTTAAGCTGCTTTTAAAAACAAGTCCTATAGTTATCACAGCATTATGATGTTAATAAACACATTCAATCTGAGTTAAATTAGAGCAAAATGTGCTTGGCAATGGTGAAGAATATTAGCCTTTTATTACTAAGTTACAAAACAGAGGAAATCATGACAGTATAGAATGTCAGTATATAGCTTTTTGTTGCTTCCTTTTGCATAGCATTTGTTGAATCAGTGTGCCTTACATAAACTATTAAATATTTGGGAAGATAAAGGCCTCTAAGCAGGAAATTGCTTCCATTTCTTATCTCTCACACAGTAAATTAATTAAGCACATTGCTGAATGCAGCGTAGACAACATGCCTAGGAGGGTGGACACCCTTTTAGCTAATCTTATTGGGTGTTGGACATTAATACTGGATACATCTGGTTTCAAATTTTGGACCTGAGAGTTTTACAGGCCCAGATGCAGAGATGTTTTATCAGGCTTCTAGAGACATTCCAATGCCTTTTTTCCCCTGTTCAACTGTTCTCCTACTTCTATTTAAATTTAAGATTAATGTATCAGAGTAGACTAGGACTGGATGCTGAAAATGAAATTGGTAGTCATTTGTGATCTAATATTTTTTTTTGTTAGTGGCCAGTACTTAGAAATTCTATGTGGCTGACAGAAAGCAAAAAATATACTGAAATGACTCAATATATCTATAGATATAGATCACAGGAGTCAAACTTGCAGCGTCACATTGCCATCATGTGACATTTTGCAATATTTTTCCCTTTGCAGAGCTGGGGTGGGCTTGGACTGCATGTGATGCACCCACCTGCAGACTGCCAGTTTGACACCCCTGATATGGATGATATAGATAATTATGTCTGTCTGTCTGCCCGCCCGCCCTAGTACCCTTATCTTTATTCTACCTGGCATTCCGTTTTCCCTAGATGCCTAATTTTAAAGAACAAATTATAAGAAACAAAAGTCCTAAAAAGGTGCCACTGATGGCCTTGTTAATTAATTATATTGTGAAACATGATCTCTTAAGCCAAACCACTGGCCCATAAAACAGCAACCAAAAAGTTGCAACTAGAAGTGGATTTGCCTGCTTACAGTTTGCCATTTCAATAGTTTTAGTAGTAACAACAATGCAATAAGCTTTCCTGTGGCCAGATATCTTTCAGTCTGTCAAAGGTTTCTGTGATTGCACATTAGGAACTATTGAAGGAGTTGGCTATGCTTGGCTTAGAAAGTAGATACCTACTCATTATAGAATATTTTTTTATTGTCCCAGAAGAAATGCTCTAAATCAGTGGTTCTCAGCCTGTGCTCTGCAGTCCTTGGGGAAGGCTGTGATGTCATCAGAGGAGGTCCGTGAAGGCTTGAAGAAATGTTATGATTTAAATCTTGAGATAAATCTTGGGGGGGTCCATAAACATGGTCCGTGGCCACAAAATATATTTAAAGGAGGTACATGGTGAAGAAAAGGTTGAGAACCACTGCTCTAATTCATAAGTTTAAACACATAGAGATTTATGCTCACTTTACATCTAAATATTGGAACCGGAAGATAACCTAATCTAGCTCATTTTAATTTCTCCACCTCAAGAAGTGAATTTTTTTTAAAAAAAGAGAAGTAAAATTCTTTTTGCAAAGTTTTGTTAAGTGGTTATTTCTTCATTATTGTAGGAAGAAAGGGAGGGCAGTTTATCCACCTGGGAAATACCATGCTTTTGCTTCTTAAAGAGCATAATTTGATGGTTGGAACTCCATTTACTTTCAACAGAGCTTCCTGTGGCGATGAGTTGTTGAATGTTGGAACAGTTTGTCTCATGCATTGCGAATGTTCTTTTGTTAGAAGTTTCTAAGTGGCAATTGTCCACCTAATGTTGCAGCAGTGGCTATTTGGAATTGGCAGGGTTGGACGCAATGTTTTTTGAGATCCTTGAATGATTCTCAGCCATTGTTTGAATCATATTCTGTTTTTAAATCATCCACATCTTTCTACATCTTTGTCACATTCCCCCATTTGCTGTCTCATTCAGCTGCTGCTGACCTTTTAGAAGCAATAAGTAGATTTACTAGGCTGGACATCTGCTGACATAGCTGCTGAACTGATGCAGTTATTAAATCATGTAGTAAGCTTATCTGATGCCTCCTCTAATATTCATCAGCTGCAAAGCTATTGGAGCAAAGCCCAACAACAGGTCATTACCATTCTGCAGTCTCTGGCTGGCTCTTTCTGATGGGGCCTCCCTGCCAATTCAACAAAACCCCAGAGTTACATTTGCCCCTATTATTACAATTAGGCTGTGAATATTTTTAGAATTTTCACAGGAAACTTCTGAGCGTTAGAAATCAAATGTGACATTTTGTTTTCTCTGCAGAATTTATTTGTGTTAATTCTACCCTGACCACTTAATAAACTCACATTATAGAGCTGACATGATATAGCAATATTTAAAAAGCCATAAATAAACCGCAGATAAAATCATTGTTTTAAAAACCATGATTAAAAAAATAGCCCTGTACCCCAGACATTTCAAGCCCCCTAAGTTATTGCACATTTAGTAACACATATTTTCCACAGCACTTTTCCTGCTCGCATAACTATCCACATACTTTCCTATGCTGCTCATTTGTCCTTCTGACTTGGGGAAGTAAAGTGTATCCTGGATTAGCTGAGGTTTTGAGAGTTGGCTCACCTTTGTTTCCTTGTTTATCCATGAGCCATCATATGTTTTGAATTTTCCTTTGTTGCTATGCCTTGAGAGAAGTCTTTGGTTATTGTCTTTTCACTAATGACTGTGAAAAGAAAGGAAAACTTAACACTGTGTTTGGTTCTATGACATGTTGAACTAAGATGGGTATGCCAGACAAGAGAATTCATATGTAGGGTTTTTTTCAATCTTAGCAACTTGAAGATTTCTGGACT
Source organism: Thamnophis elegans (assembly GCF_009769535.1). Taxonomy (NCBI): domain Eukaryota; kingdom Metazoa; phylum Chordata; class Lepidosauria; order Squamata; family Natricidae; genus Thamnophis; species Thamnophis elegans. The sequence continues at coordinate 80,215,033 of NC_045544.1, forward strand.
TCAACCCCAGATTTCAAGTTGTAAAGGCTGAGAAACACTGCCACAGGTGTTATCTGTTTTTGATTAAAACTTTTTTGATTAAAACTGGCCTTGAAGTCTCAGAATTCTCCCTTTAGCATGACTATTTCTAAGAATCCTAGGAATTGAAGCCCACATGCCTAGGTGGTACTAAAATTGAAATTATGATGGAAAGAAATGTTAGGAAAAGATCTTTGGATTCTAAAATGGATTTCAAATTGAGAACTGGTTGGCATTCCTGGCAACAAAGAAGTGGAGGAAACCTTTGCTTTTCAAATACAGATGCTCAATAGGCTAAATCAATCAATCAATCAATCAATCAATCAATCAATCTAATGAAATATCTGTAATGGTTGCACAGCTTCAAAATTCTACTCTGTCATGCAATTGGTACTTTTGTGGTCATCAGACTTAATTCACATTTACCTGTGATTTTAAGAAATATTGTTACTTTTCATTCTTATAAATTTATCATTTTTTTCTTATAATTAAATACTACAAGGCAGAGAAAATATATACTTCTGTGGAGGTGCTCTGAGCACCTAGAAAATGGTGCAGGAACCAAGGTCTGGCTCCTTCAAAATGATAAATATACAGCATTTGCCATTATAACAAATCAGTGAAGGTGATCAAAGTTTAAAAAGGGGAAAAGCCAAGGAAGAAGAGGCTTTACAAGTTCTAGTATCACTTGTTTTGACAGGTCCTCCAGTGGTGTAAAGATGTTAATCATCTTCTTATCTGCACTATCATTTAAGTTTGCAAGAAATATAGAAGAAAATATAACAGTGTATTGCACATAGACAATTGTAATGGGGTGCTGGGGTTATTCCTGCGTGGCTTTCTTGGTGAGAGTAGGAATAAATCTCACTGAAAGGAGAAGCTTTTACATCTAGGTATATATTAAGGCTCACATGACTTACTGTCTGAAAATTAATTTGCCCAGAAAATGGCACTTTTTTATCTGGATGTAATTTAAATATACATACACAGTCCTTATCAGATAGAACTTCTGCCAGATAGCAATTATTCATCAAGACATGTTAGGTTAAAAGTTCAATACTGATGCTAAATTGCTGTCTCAGAATCCAGATCTGCTTGCGTAGTACTGAGGTTCCAGAGTCATTAAACCCACATTTAATGGGTCCAAAAGGCAGAATGAAAATGAAAACAGTTCATTGAATTATTGTGCTTGACCTTTCTATAACATTTTGACTTCCAGTGGGAATACAAAGTTGATTCCTCATTGGGAGTTCCAGAAATTCCAAAGTACCCTAGCTATTAATTTCATTATGGTAAGTGGAAAGCTTGCACTGATATATTTTTTTTCCTTAAGAGCATACCTTTGGACTGCCCTCAGCCCTAACCCCTGAAATGCTGAAGAAGTAGTTGTGATCCTGTTCATAGCTTGTCATATAAAGGTCAACTAATAGCAATCAACCCATGACATAGAAAGGAATAGCTAACCCACTTAATATTATCTCTTTGTAGGAGGAGGTGGGTAAAGATGCAACTACTTTCCATCTGTAATCTGGACATCAACGTTCCCTATCAATGTTCTTGGAAGCTAAACCAAGCAGACTCCATCCTTTTATCTTAGCAGCAAGTGGGACTTTCAACTAATATTATCTGGTCTTGGAAGCTGAATGGGATAGGACTGGTTAGGATATGAGTAGGAAACCATCAAGATTCTTGACTACTAGAAAACATCTTGGAAGAAACCAGTAGCAAACCCGCTTCTATACCTTAGCCAAGAAGTGAGAATGTTTATATTTATGTTCTCACTAGGAGTCAAGCTTTGCTCAGAGAAACTTTTAATTACTAATAAAGAAGAATATTTGTAGCTCAGGGTTGAAAGGCAGTGTCCTTGGTGTTCTCTGAGCTTGCTTGTTTTCTTGCAGAAGATTCATTGCCCAAACTAGGTAACATCTGCAAGAAAACCAGCAAGCTCAGAGAACCTTTAACTATTTTCTGATATGATTAATGATTGGTATACCAGGCACTAGAACTGGACTCCTTTGGTTTCTGATAGTGTGCTAGTCCCTGTAGCAGGACTAAAAAAAGAGTAGTCTTCTTCTCAGCCTGTCTACAGAATTCCACAGGTTGTAGATTCTTCATGACTAGTTAGCCACATATTCCCTATAAGGATGGATCTTTGCCTAGAAGATAACTGGTTTGCATCTTGTATGTCGCTTCTTATTTTTACATATATTACTTTCATCTGATCTTCCACTTTTAAAGTATTTAAGGGGCAAACCAAACTTTGTGGTGTTTTGGTGTCTTGCCTTAATTTCCCAAGTCCTTATAGATGCCTTTCCATGTCTATTGTAAAAATCATAGCACTACTTGCCTTTTTTCCCTTAGGTTCTTCTCATAGAAGCCCTTCAGGAAGAGCAATATACATATACAATAAGTGCCTACTCTTTAAATTAATGGATCTGTAAACCTATCCCTTCCAAAGCATTAAAAGTACTCATATCTAGGCGTAATGTACATTGACTTTATATTTACACTGCTCATCTATGCTTGTTACAGCTATGTTATTGAGGTATGCAGTTATACTGAGTTTCACCTAGGTATTGTGTACAACTAGCATTTCTAGTCTGATAAAAAGAAGAATAGGGGTGACATGATAGCAGTGTTTCAATATCTCAGGGGCTTCCATAAAGAAGAGGGAGTCAAGATATTCTCCAAAGCACCTGAGGGTAGGCCAAGGAGCAATGGGTGGAAACTGTTCAAGGAGAGAAGCAACTTAGGAGAAATTTCCTGTCAGAACAATTAATCAGTGGAACAACTTGCCTCCAGAAGTTGTAAATGCTCCAAAATTGGAAGTTTTTAAAAAGAGATTAGATAATCATTTGTCTGAAGTGGTGTATGTTTCCTGCCTAAGAAGGGGATTGGGCTAGAAGACCTCCAATCAGAGGTGGTATTTAGCAGGTTCTGACCAGTTCTGGAGAACCGGCAGTGAAAATTTTGAGTAGTTTAGAGAACCGATAAATACCACCTCTGGCTGGCTCCATCCCCATCTATTCTCTGCCTTCTGAGTCCCAGCTGATCAAGAGGGAATGAGGATTTTAGACTATCCTTTCCCTGCCATGCCCACCAAAGCCATGCCTACCAAGCCACACCCACTACATCCACCAAAGCCACACCCACAGAACTGGTAGTAAAATTTTTGAATCCCACCACTGCCTCCAATGTCCCTTCCAACTCTGTTATTCTATAGTAGAGCATACTTAAAAAAAAAATTCTACTAGCATAATGGGGTAAATGAGAAAAATAAAATGTTTCATTTAGTTTGAAGGCAACAGATAGAAAAGCACAATAAAATGAATACTATTTTATACCCAATTCCACTTTTTAAGTAATTTTAGATAAGTTACACTTTCTCTCCTTCAGTTAGAAACAAGTTTCTCATTCATCTGTAAATGTAATGCTTACTCTGTGAACGTTTGAGCAAAAATAAAACCTGCAATGATAAATTTGTTAATCATTACTATTCCCTTTGCCTAAGGAAAAGGTAAAGGTTTCCTTGTCCAGTCATGTCCAACTCTAGGGGGTGGTGTTCATCTCTGTTTCTTGGCACAGGGAGCCAGAGTTGTCTAAAGACAACTGTGGCCATGTGGCCACATGGCTATACAGTAAAGGCACATGGAATGCTGTTACCTCAAAAGTGGTACCGATTAATCTATTTGCATTTGCATGCTTTCAAACTGCTAGGTGGGTGGGAGCTGGAGCAAGTAATGGGAGCTTGCCCCATTGTACGAAGCTTGGGTCTCAAACTTGGGTTGTCAGCTCTCCAATTGACAATCTCTGCATCTTTAAGTGCTGAGCTATTGCTTCCCCTTCACCCAAGAATAATAATATTTAATAAGCTAACTCTTGAGGTATGTTTTTAATATTGCAGATGGGTTAAGGCTTTGACCCTAAATTGGGATCTGCTTTTTTGACAAAAGTTTCTGTTTCTGTGTTTCCCACAATTTATCAGGTGCTGTTTCTAAGCAGGCTTCCAATTTTGAAATTTCAAGTTTTCATGAAATTTGGCAACAATTAAACAACCATAATATTGACTAGATGCATGAGTAACATTAGATGTTCATGAACTCTGCAAATTTTCTCATGTTTCTCTGGGAATACATTCCATTCATTTTAGTGAATCAGCTTCTGAGAATAGACACAAAGAATAGCATGCCTCATTTACAAACAAAACCATTTCCCAAGCAACTCTCTGATGTCTTAACAGTATTTTTTTGGATGCTTCATTTTTAAACAGGAGGCAACTAAGGAGAAGACGTGAAAATATAATATCTTTAGTATTTCTGAACTAGGGAATCCTTTTATATAGACTTCATTTCAAAATGGAAAAAGCAGGAGAGTTGGAGAGTAGCTAAACTGGCCCAAACATTGAAGCAGACTTTTTAATCCATTATTTGCACAAAAGGATTTGGCATTTAGGTGATGTAATATATTCAGAGCCCCACCCCAATTTCCACGCCAGTGTGGCTTTTTCAGACAGAGAAACTTTAGATGCAAATGTCCAATTAGGTTGGTGAATCCTGTTCTCATTGTGTTCTTTGCCTCTGGTCTTCTCTGGGAAGGGAACTCTATATGTTTGACAGCAGGCACCAAGATGTGATACATACACCCATGCACTCATTAATTAGGCTGACAAACCTGGGGACAATAGGTTGAACATCATTTGCATAATTGCAACTATGGGAACTTGGTAACTAATTATTTGTAGGAATGATTAACCCAGGACTTTCCCAGCATTTAATTATATCTTAATTCTTGAAGAGTACCTGGATAAATCCCTGCAGTTTTCTTGACAAAGTTTATTCCAGAAGTGTTGCCTCCTTCCTAGGGCTGAGATAGATTGACTGACCCAAGGTCACCCAACTTCATGCCTAAGATGAAACTAGAACTCATAGCTTCCTGTTTTCTAACCTGACACTTTAACCATTGCATCAGTTTGGTTCTCCTAAACCAGGACTATTATTTTTAAAAACTGACATTACTGATTTGATTGGAAGAGATGAGGAAGTAAAACAAATGTCAGTCACTTTTAGCAGAGCTACACAGAAAATGAATACGGAGATAACTTTTTTTTCTGATTAAGCTTGTTGTGGAAGGGGAGATACAGTGGTGGGTTGCAGGCGGTATGCCCCAGTACGCGCATACCAGAGCCAGCGCGGAGCACCGGATACCATTCTGGTATGGTGTTCTGGAGGGCCCATCCGCCCACCCAAGTTCCTTACCGGTGTTTAAAGGCTTCTGCACTGGCACATGATGCATACAGCACCTGTGCAACACTCCACAGAGTACTGAAGCATCACAGAGGTGCTAAGATCCATGCATACGCTGGGTGTGCATGCATGCACAATGCGCGCATCTATGAGAATGCCGCTGGCCCCGTTCCAACCATACTGGTTGGAACGGGATTTGGAACCCACCACTGGGGAGATACCACTACATTGAATTGGTTGTGTTTGGCCACCAGGCCAAGTTACTTTCAAATGAACATGTACACTCTTGTCAGAGGAAAAGGACGTTGCTATAATTAAGGTTTCTGGCAGAAATCCAGATTCTACTGCCTGACCTGGACCAGCCTATTTACTTAGCTGGATGGGAAATAACAGGCTGAGGAAGGGTGGAAATGAAACATCAAGGCATTACAAGGAATTGCTACATGTTTGTAAAAAATATACAAAAAATTGGAAAGCCAAGAACAGTTCAGAAGAAGCCTGGGTATAAGGCAAACATAGTTTTCTGGAAGGAATTCCTGATGGTTATCTTGGTACACAATTTCCTAGAGATATAAAATATGACAGCCCTGCTATCTTTTGTTTGTTCCTGAATAAACCCCTCCCTCTTGAACAATGTTTACTATCTTGGCAGGAAGTTTTAAATAATAGGATATTTTTTTGTCAAAATTAAATTTCACAAATTAGATACTTTGATGTTTTTTCATCACTGTGAATAACATAGAATACCCTCCCCCACCCCCAATCAAAATAAAGCAGTGCTTTATCCTCTTGACCTCTTATCCAGAAATTTGTTCGGGCATTCTTAGAATACCTCTTACTAATTGCTATCCTGATATTATTTTGCAATAATATGTTCTTGAAAAAATGCATGATTTGTAAAAGGATGATGAGGATAATGAAAGAAGGCTGCCAGGAAGGCTGGCAAAAGGAAGCTATGTGTATTAAAGGTGTGCAAAAGATTTTATGCTCTGAATGCCCCATTTCAAAGCTGGACCACTTTAGGCAGTTGTGGAGTAGCCTGTTTCAATATCAGAAGTGGATATCCTGACATTGGAATATACATCTAAATTCACATTCATTCTTGCAACCATCCTGTACTTAAATGGAAGGGTAATGAAGGAAGCTTTGAGTCCTGAGAGAATAGCTTAACCATCATGCCGCTTTCAATGCACATGTTTTGGGAAGATTTAAATCAATTAGTTCAAACATTTGCTTGATTCCCTCCCCCCACATTGAAATAAGCTCCTTTAATGATCTGTGCTTTCTTCACAGTGGCCAACAGGAAGACATGAGGGAATCAACTGCCCTCTGTCACTGTTGCATAACCATTTTTAATTCCATGTAGATTTCCTCTGAACTTAATTGTAGTGCCAGAGGAACAGCAATAAAATCCATATAAATCAAATCATAATAAACAAATACATTAACAAGTGCAGTCATCTAAAAGCAGCAAAACCTAGACCTGGCTTTGCTAGAGATTTAACAGAGCCACAGAGATAAAATGCAACATGGGATACAAATATAAGGATTAAAATTCTGAATGATTAAGAATGTTGTTGTCTGTCATCCAGACATTAAGGAGACTCCTCAATAGAAAGTCTGCTGGTAAGTAATTAGTACATGCCTTATCTTAACAGGCAAGATTTCTCAGAGCAGGACCTCTGAGAATTTTTAGGATTGGAGAGGAAGGAAGAAATATTACTTAAGCTAGTATTGCTGCCAAATCATAAGGGCTTGAATCTGTCCCAGAAATTACTATAATTTGGAGCTAGTTCATTAGATATAAACACTGTAATTATGGAGAGCTTTCTCCAACATGATTATGATGATGTGAGCTGATGGCCATTGTCATTTCTTGTCTAGAGTATCAGTACTACTTCCTTGATTCCTTGTATTTTGCTTAAGAGATGAGGCACTAAAGATGTTCTGAGCTAAGTGACAGCATTTTTAAGGCAAGAGTTGGATGATCCAAAGCTGCTGCATTAATTGGACAAAAGTCTCTAAATGCTGCTATCGAACAAAGCAAAATTGGACTTGTGTCCCATTTTGACCTTTCCTTAATGAGATTAGGGGCATTTCTCATGAAATGAATGTGTAATATAAGTTGGTGAAAAAGAAAAAAAATACGTTTTTTCACTAGCTTTGTAAAGTAATATCTATGAAATAATTGTTTTTCTGAACATAACCTACCCTTTATCTCTTGCTTACAAATATATTCCTTTCTTTCACTGGATTTACCTAATTTTAAAATTCACTATTTTGTTGAATGTGAGCTTTATGAGCAATTGTGATATATGAATTAATATCTCAAGGAATAAGCATTAGAGGTATGATAATGACTTGTAGAAATAATGGCAAAAGACTATGTGATGTCTGTCTGTCTGTCTGTCTGCCTGCCTGCCTGCCTGCCTGCCTGCCTGCCTGCCTGCCTGCCTGCCTGCCTGCCTGCCTGCCTGCCTGCCTGCCTGCCTGCCTATCTATCTATCTATCTATCTATCTATCTATCTATCTATCTATCTATCTATCTATCTATCTATCTATCTATCTATCTATCTATCTATCTATCTATCAGTGGTGGCTTTCAAATCCCATTCCAACCATTTCAACCAGCGGAACGTCGCACAGGCGCTATATGCGCCATGTGCCTACACAGAAGTGCAGAAGCCTTTAAACACCGGTAAGGAGCTCAGATGGGCGGGTGGGCCCTCCGGAGCACCGTACTGGAACGGTATCCGGTGCTCTGGGCTGGCTCTGGTACACATGTACCGGGGCATACCGCCTGCAACCCACCACATACATACACACTCACTCTCTCTCTCACACACACACACATTTTCCTGTAGCTCTGAAAATTTAGGATATTCTAAAAGTATGAATTATGATTGCTGCAATCTATATAGACTGTGCTTGCAAATTTTCAGTAGTGTTCATCATTCTGTGATTTCATCAGTGGACTCTATTTTTATAAACTCCAGACACAATTATATGCCTAGGCTCAAGAGGTTAGAATTTTTCCCGGTATAGAGAATGCTGCTTCCAAATGTGGTGGTGGGCTGGATTGTGGAAAATTTTACAGCTTCTAAATATAGATTGTACAATGAAGAGGAATACATTAAACCTTTTACTGCTTTGCTGTTGGATAATTGCAAAGCTTGTGGGTCATCTGTAGCTTTTCTTCAACACCTGGTCAGGAAAGTATTGCAATAGAACTAACTAGCTGCTATAACTATTTTATATTGTTATGCTTGTCTTGTTTTTGTTGTTGTTGTTGTATTTTCTTTTTCTGTTTTTAAAGACAAAAATGTTTAATAAAAACTATTTTTTAAAAAAGAACTAACTAGCTGCAAGAAACTCATTTAACAGGGTTTTGCCATGCCCATACTGTTGCCTTTGATTTAATCAGGGAAATGGGTGTAAGTTTTTGTAAATGTAGCTGTTTAGAATAACAGACCTGTCCTTAGTTTGCCTGCTAAAAATGGCCCTTTGCCCTTTAAAAGTAGGTTGCTCAGGCCTTTTTATTACCAAGCAGCAAGGAGACAATTGCACAGCCCTATTTTTTTGTGGTTACTTGGAATGGTTAATGAAAAAAATAAGTTTATTCCTCATGACAGTGATTTCAAATAATAGAAATTGGAGTTTTGAGATTATGAGCTAGGAAATTTCTCAAATCATTCTGTGTAACTCTTGCAGCTTGTTGTTAATACATCCAGGTGTCCAAGTATCAAGCAATTCATCCTATCTGAATGATTTTATGTACTGCAGTATCTGATTACTAAGCTACTATCTGCCCGTTGAGGAGGAATTGTTTATCTGTTCAGCAGATCTGAAGGTTGTCTTGATGCAAAATAGTGAAATCAATTTTAGGCTGGATCAACAGAAGGATAATTCTACATTATGGGGAAAAAAATTCCACTTTATTCTGCTTTGGTCAAAGCCAGCTCCAATACTGTGTTGTCTTTGGTTACCCTTTTTTAAAAGGAGTCAGAAAGATGGAACAATTCAGAAAACAACAACAACAACAAAGGATGATCAGGGACTTAAAACTAGGTGCTGTGAAGTGAATGGAGCTCTGTATAGGTTTAGCTTTGAGAAAAAGTTACAGGAGGAATACAATAGCACTTTTTAAATCTCTGAAAGGATATCACACAGAAGAAGATCAAAACCAATTTTCTTTTATTTTAAATATAGGACATGATTTAATGAATTGAATTTACAGGAAGTTAGATTTTAGTTAAAAGTAAAACAAAACTTCCTAGAACTATAAGTGGCCAAATAGAAAATCCAATTATCTAGAGAGATGATATCTTTTCCTCTGTGTTGGATATATTCAAGTAGAAGCTGGATAATCATCTTGTCAGTGATGGTTTAATTTGCATGCATCCATTGAACAGGAAATTGAATTTGGTGGCTCCCAACTCTATAATGCTGCTTTGGACTTCTATGAATATTTCTGATGAATAAATACCATGTATAGAGTTTGTTCACCTGAGGTACTGACCATGGTGCTGTTTTTGGACACTTAGTTAATTACAGTAACAGGCAGAAAGTATCATAAAGCTGGAAGGAGAACATATTGCAGGGGTTTCCAACCTTAGCAAGTTTAAGACTTGTGGACTTCAAATCCTAGAATTCCCTAGCCAGCCATGCTAGGAGTAGAAATCCACAAGTTTTATAGTTGCCATGGCTGGACACCCTTGTCATATAGGCTGAAAAGTCCAATCTTCTGTTTTATGCAGTAATCCAAAGTAAAGCAAAGTAGAATATGTGCTTGTAATATGCTGATGTGTGGAATTAAGCAAAGTGAAATAAAATTAATAAAGAGTTAAGTATTACTACTGGATGAGAAAAAAACCACTCAATTTTATACCAGATTAGTGTACTGTGGCAAAGTAGCCTTCTCCAATGTGATGCTCTCATAAATGTTTAAAGAGTTTCCTTAATTCTTAATTCTCAACTGTAGCAAATGGTTTTGTTGGTGGGGAATTTTGGGTCTTGTGGTCCTGACATAGATAGACAACATTAGTTTGGGAAAGATTGAGCATATTAGCTAATTGTTTCTGTCACACTTAATATTAAAAAAGTTCTTAGAAGTGAGATCTTGATCTGTTTTCCCCGAAGCCTGGAAATGTGCACAGCCATTGCTTGCTAGTCATTCTGATTTACAGAATAACAGAGTTGGAAGGGTCCTGGGAGGTCTTCTACTCCAACCCCCTGCTCTAGCAGGAAACTCTATACCATTTCAAATTGTTGTTCAATCTCTTCTTGAAAACTTCTAGTGTTGGAGCATTCACAACTTCTGGAGGCAAGGCGTTCCACTGATTAATTCTAACTGTCAGGAAATTTCTCCTTAGTTCTAGGTTCTGATTAATTTCCATCCATTGCCTTGAGGTGCTTTGGAGAATAGGTTGATTCTCCCCCTCTTCTTTGTGGCAGTCCCTTAAAACATTGCTATTCGAATTTCATGTCTTTCTCTTCAACTCTATGTTTTATGCTTTTACATACTAATAAAAACAAAAGCATAGTAATTTGCTTCTCCGGGGCTGTTTCAAAGTGGATGATCTCGCATGAAATCTTTTGCATTCATAAGAAGTGGGCTTAATAGTCACTGCTAATTCTGGGGATTCCAATTTTTCCTTTGGGCAAAAAGAAAGTTAAATTTTTAGATTCTTAGAATTTAGACCCTTTTCTTAACTTTTCTTAAATCAGTCAGAAAGTTTTCACTAATATGAAAGGGAAACATAAAATAGATTAAGAAGAAACATCAGGAACCAAACAATGATATTTCAATGGTCTTGGTTTTTTTAAAGGGTTAGGATGGCATATTTGGACTTCGCTGAGTGCGGCTTGTTCAATGTTGTAACTTATTTCTACAGCTACCATTGGAAAAAGCTAATGTTTCTAGGGCACGTGCTTGGTCTCCACAAGGGCACAAGGCAGCCTTGTTCAGGCAAATAAACAACACAGTGTGTCTTAGGGCTGATTAAAGTGAATCGGTTACAGCAGCCTACTGGACAAAACTCAGCTGTTGATGTAGCACTGAGTGGTTCTGTTCACCTGCCACCTTGTTCCCTTCTGCTCCGAGGAGCCAGTATTTTGAAAGACAGCTTTAATTATTTACACTCAAAATGTAGTTTATTCTGCAGATCAAATGAAAAGGATGAAATGCTTGGGGGTGGGAGGAATAACACAAATAAACTCCAAGCTGCTGGACAACTAGTCCCTTAAAAGGACAAAATATGCAGGATCATGTGGACTGCACAGATCCTTCCTTTCAGACTCCTGGCAGGAGACTTCCTGTTTGGATGTAGGACTCACAGTCTATGCAGTGTGCTAAGATCTAAGCATTTTCCCCTCTCTTGGCTTTCTGTAGGCAATTCAGACTTCTCATTCAAGACACCTTCCAAGCACAGAGTTGCTCTCAGAATGTAAATTGGAAAAGATATATTAGATGGCTATGCTGCCATCCAGCCTGCAAGTATCAGCCCTTAGACTTATGTAAAGCCATAGGTCTACTCAGAATTGCTGCAGGATATTGATTAACTGGTGGCTAGCTGACCCAACAATGTGTATTGATTAACTGGTGGCCAGTTAACCCAACAATGTGTATTGATTAACTGGTGGCCAGTTAACCCAATGTATTGCTGTTAACTAAGCATGATAGACTATGGTTAACTAGGCATTAATTTCTGCTAATTTCTTGTGTTCTGTTGTCAAGGGCAAGTTCAGGGCAAGGAGGAAAGCATTCCCAAAGCACTTCCAAATTCTAAAAAACTATAATTCTTAGCATTTGTTACTTTGACTGCATTATTGGGGACTGGCTGACGATGTTGTTCCACTGTTTTTCAATGAAATTCTACAGGGCTCTTGTCTCTAGGAATTAAAAGTTAGGAATTAAGAGAGGTACACTACTCTGGAGGTTGCTTTTCGATTGGGAAAGACCTTATCTGTATCTGCATACTTCATGCAACATCTTTGACAGAATTTATTACTGTTGTTATTTTTGCTTTATTATTTTAATGTGCAGTAGTTTTAATGTTTGCAAGCCACCCAGAATCACCCAGTCATCCAAGTCACCCAGGAAAGATGCATAGCATCTACATTTAATAAACAAACAAAATTAATAAATAATTTGTAATTGACATTGGTTGGCTTACAGTTTATTCATTTGACTCATTAGTGAATTACAGGACAAGAAGATTTGACTTACATATCTGTGGCGGGGGGGGGAGGTTACTACCAGTTCGGCCCGGTTTGGTTAAACTGGTAGTGACATGCCATTGACATGCCAGCGTGGGTCACAGAACCGGCAGCGACCCAGGCTGGCCACACCCCCAAACCAGTTCCCCTGTCACTGCTGTTGCAACCCACCCCTGATCTGTGGCCCTTATCATGGAAAGCAATGCCAATTACTATTTGGGGTAAACCAATTAGTTGTTTCTGTCTATATTTTACCAAAATTAAATTCTGGTAAACCACTGAAATAGCAGTGATTTTCATTGACAAATAATCTCTGTGTCTTGTTATTCAGCTTGACAGCTGGCGCCCAGCATTAAGCTGTTAGCTTTTAAATCTATATAACATTGCTGATTTTTAAACATGTCCACCAGCTTGTTTCAACTGTTCCTAGTTAAGTTTCTCTACAGCATAGGGGTGCATGCCATGCAAAACAAAATATGTTTGAGTTTAATTGAAATCAGAAGCTCAAGTTTCCAGACTTTTGGAACTGTGAATGAGAAGGTATATAATAGAATAAACCATTGCTTATTGTTGCCAGGATTTTACTCATTAGTCATCACTCAAAAGATCCTCAATAGTTGTATTTTTGGTGAAGGGGCGGGGCAAAAAATGCTGTATTCAGTGTATAAGACGCACCCAAATTTTCAGCCTCTTTTTTGCGGGAAAAAGGTGCCTCTTATACTCCGAAAAATACGGTATATGATTAATTCATAAGTATTGTTTTCTAGTCCATTGACAGTTTTACTTTTTGGACTTAAGTTTAAGTAGTTTATTAAATACAGTTTAAAGAATGCCCACCTTCAAATAACTCTGGGAAGCTTACATTTTTAAAAAAAAGTAAAAACAGCAAAAAAAGAAATGGATCAGAAGGGAAGGGAAGGGAAGAGAAGAAGGGAAACTGTACAAGAATCAAACATCCTAAAGGGTTCAACCACCACTCTGGGAGAATAGTCAAGAAACAGTCAGAAATAGAAAGTCCCACAGATAGCTAGGCTCTATGCATTAAGGTCTGTATAGATGATAATCAGCATCTTCAATGGCATACAGAAGTCAACTAGTAGCCACTACAGCTAATGAAGCAGTAGCATCACATGGACCAGCTATCCCTTTTGAATGGTTTTTAATGGTAGCCTCACATGGAGTACATTGCATTTCTGAGTGACTGAGTGACTATATCATGAGAGGATATGAAGGAACAGACATAACTGGTGCACTAGATGAATCTGTGTAAAGATCCTCTTGATCACAACTACTTCCTGCTCTTAAGAAGGAATTATAAGTCTGTATGACACTCTTGAATGTGCAATCCCATTTAAGACAAATTTTGGAAAATCCCTAGAACTAGGAGCTCCAAATATCTGCATACACTTACTCTTGTTAGGAATAAGCCTGAGTCTGTTCATCCCAATGTAGGCCCACACAGTCTCTACACATTGGGACAAAATCCTAATAGTATTGCTTGGTTGGACCATGAAAGAGATGTACAGTGGATATTGTCAGCATACTCCAAATCAGCAAATAGCCTCACCCAGCTGTTTTATATAGCTGTTAAACAAAATAAAGTGCTGAGTTTGAGGCAGACCACAAATGAGGGGCCAACAGACTCAGTCTCTTCCCCCATCAATATCAACTGAGACCAAAATACAAAGGAAGGAGAACAATCTTCTTCATCATACCTTTATTGTAAATCCTCTCAACCAGTTCAGAAGGCACTAAAAAGGATGCATAGATATGGTGTCTTTTTCGTGTTTGATCAGACTCAGTCTTCCTCCAAAGATGTCCCAGAAATCTCTCCTGCAGTATATTCTATTATCTCTGGGTACTTCTTGGCTAGATCATATACTTTTTTTCTAATTTGTATCCAGTTCTAGCATATATATTATATAGTTATTTTTCTGTCCCAAATGAATGAAACTGTTCTGGGTTAAACAAACAAAGAAACAAAACCAGAATTGATTCTCAGGGCTAAAAGCTGCTTAGTTTGCTGCCTTATATTTTCCAGTAAGATACCCCAGAGAAAGTCTGCAAGATAGTGTTTTCATTTTATTATTTAACATTCCCTTCACCTCTTTCATCCTCTCCCCCCCCCCAAAAAAAGCTTGCTTAGATGCTGTAGTTATCTGAAAGTATTCCATTTGTGGACCTTCATTTGGAGTCTTTATAATGTTTCTTTTCCTTTCTCTGCAGATCATGACTGTTAGATAGCATCCCATATCACAATGACTATGGCTCCCCGAAAACGGAGTCGTCATGCTTTGGGGTTTCTTTGCTGCTTTGGGCGGAGTGATCTGCCTGAAATCAACCTCAAGGACAATAACCCTCTGCAGTTCTTGGAGTTCTCAGTGCCAATCCCAACAGCTGAAGAATTGAATGCAAGGTTCTCTGAGCTTGTGGTAAGTATATTTAATTTTCTGGAAGGAAATGTCTCAAATTTCATCTTGAGTATCTGTGTTGAAACCTCTCTGTTTAATATCTCTGAGTTAAAACTTAAAAGAAATTCCAACTTTCAACACACTTTGGGTATGTCTTGGCAGAAGAGTATGGAAACGGAATGGCATTAGAGGCAAAGGTACACAGGTCAAGACACCTTTGTATAGATAGGAGTGGCAATCATCCAGACCTAATTTAATATAACATATGATATGAATCTGCCATTGTTAGTCATTCAGATTCACAAAGGCACTGGTAATATGGAATTATTTGCTGACCTTTAAATTTGTGGAAAAATAAACACATTTACCCCCGACTTGAAGTTCTCTATGTGGGTTTTTTCAGGGCAGAAAATGTCATGGAAAATGACCACTGTATTCTGGACTGAATCTAAATGGGGAAAAAAAGGCACAGGGATTGATGACGGTGGTAGTCTGGAATAGAAACAAGGATTATAGGTTGCAGAATCTGCCTCCTGGGCTTCTGCTTGGAACAGATTGACAGTGGGCAGCTGCATTTGTATCGATTGGTTGTGCTGGGGTTTTAATTGAATCAGAAAATCCAATCAGAAAATGAAGTAGTGTAAACCAGTGACCTGGAAATGTTTGAAAGAGTTGTGTACATTTTTATTACCAGTTCAACTCTGCAATCCACTGTTGTGCAAAGGCGTGTAAGTACTTTCATTTGACAGCATTGTAACTTTGAATAGTTACATAGTACTTGAACCAGTGGAGTTAAATGAGGACTTGCCTGTCAAAGTTTGGCTGATATTTGCCATTTCCTTTCGAAAGTATACTACAATGCTTTTGGATTTGATTCTACAAGCCATGAGCATAGGATCACATTAAAACCTGGGTCAATCCTCTGCCTTTCTTTTTTCTAACAAAAAAAGCAGGGGATAAAATGCAGTCTTAACAACACTAATGTCTTGTCATCAGTAAAAATATTAATTGTCCTTGAATGCTTTACTTGCTTTTTCAGGAGAACATCTTGGCTACTTCTTGGTCATTGACTGACTTGCTTTCTCTATCTTCCTTCCCTGTTGAATTTATCCTTTTGAATCCCTCCAAATTGTTGTCACCACTTTCAAAACATTCTTTGATGGACAATGGGCTCATAGTATGATTAGTTTTCTTTCTACAGCCCAAGAAGCAAAAAAAACCCCTCCAGGCTTTCTTGATTATATGTTCAGAATCAACATAGAGTTTGATGAATGTTGTTAATTTATCTCCTTTATTCAGGATTATTGTTATGGGGAAAATATGAGGCAGATCAGGCTCTGGTCTTGCGTGGAACTGTTTATTTAGCATTTTCTGGATAAAATGAGTTTCCTACATTTGTGTCACTTGCCTCTGTCCTGTATGCAATTTAGAGGCAACAAGTCATGTGATAGGAAATTAAACCATTGGAGATCTTTTCTGTATTTTTGTGCAAACATAGTGCTGCTTGGTATGAGATGAGTGGCCATAAAAATGTCTGCAAGGAATATAATCCTTCCATTCCCCACCATCTAGTCAGAGCTGAAGAAGCTTCTTGGATGAGAAGCGAAACATCTTCAAAGAAAAACAAAGTAGTCTAGTTGCCTCTTGAAAAAGCACCTTTGGGACAACCATGACCTAGATAACTGAGAATCTCCATAGACATTTCATTGTTGTGTGTATGGTTATATACAATCAGCTGAAAACAAGCATAGAAATAAAGAATAATGGCAACAATCATTAACATTATTCTAAGTACTTGGATAAGGATCTGCTCTTACAAACTGGGTCATAAATTCCTCTTCATTAACCAGACTCTGTTGAACCATGTTTTGAGATTCCTTTAGGAAAGAAGAAAGTCAGAATGTAAAGAAAGTGCTTTATAACTGAATTAGTTTACTCTGCTTATCTAGGCCTTGTCTTAAGGTAGGCTCTCAGATGGAAAGGAACTTCTTGAATTAGTGTTGACTTTCTTTTGGCCTTCTTGGAACAATGAAGAAAGGCCTCCCTATATATTAGACGGTGCTGGCAGGGTGTATCCGTACCCCAACAGTTGTGAATCTGGCCCATGGCCATAATACTAGTGTGTCTTGGCTAGCTCCCCATTTTTCTCTGGCATGAATCACATTATTTGTAGTGAAGTACTTTTGCAGTTGGTGGTCTGTGCAAAATGTGCCAAGCTGGTTGTATGTCTGCTGGCAGTGTGGGCTTTTCTAAGAGCATATGTTTTTCTTTGTGCAGATTTATTAACTGAAGAGGAAATAGGAGAATTTGGAAGATTTGCTCCCCTACCTCCTTTCCCTAAACTTTCAAGGTGTTATAAACTGCCATAATTCTATGGAATTCTGATGTGGGTTTTTCCAAAGCCTTCTGGAACATAATACAATAGGTGGCAAAATTTTGGTTGATAACATCCTTTGATATTGCAGATTTTATAAATTAAATGAAACATTTCTTCCTTAGATTGAAACATGAAAGGAAAATACAAATATTGCAGATTAAAGTTGTTGTATTAGAATGTGTTGTCATGTATTGTCATCCAGAAGTCAACATAGAAAAGCAAACATAGCTTCTGGATAAAAGGGCAATGGCAATAATAAAGAATAAAATCTAATTATAGACTATGGGACCCACTGCATTACAGCTCTACTCTGTTTACAGCATTTTATTTTTATTTTATTTTTAAATGCAACCTTGGAAGTACAATTACACAATAAATCTCTTCTAAAGTGGGGCATTGGCCAAACCATAATATGTTTGTCAGGAATTCATCTTGATTTAGAACTTTTCGTCCAAGTCCTCTTTATTTTTGTTGTCTCTCATGTTGAAGTGAAGTTGTTATTGTAACATGGGCTTCTTGTTTTACTTGTGCAATTTGCTCTGTAATTTATACAGAAGCCTAAACCATCCTCGTAGACCTCTTATCTTCTGACATTTTAATTGAATTAATTAATTTTAATTAATACTTGGTTGCAGAATGATACAGAACTAAGAAGATTAGAATTTTACTAGACATCCTGTGCTCCATTGGGCCACTGTTTCAGAAATATTTATTTACCAAAACAGAGAAACAGAATGACCAAGGGCAGGTTAAAAAAAAGCAATGGTAGGAAGGGTAACTTCCAACTTCCTGCTGGCTTCTTCATTGAGTTTCCTGATGGGAATCTGGCAAGGAACATTGGAAATCTTCCCTTCCTTTCCCTGTAGGCAGGAAAGTGGCTGCTGCTGGGTGGGAGAGGGAGCGAGGGATTACAGGACTGGCTGGGAAACTGTTATGGAACATTGAAAATGATGATCATATGACTCCAGGAGCAGCAGTCAACCACATTAAAGCAGATACCACTTCCGCAAATTTCATTCCCTCTGGAGTCATGGGTCCTGGATTTTGAACACATTCTGTAAGTTGGGCTGATTTGAGATGCCTTAATTCAGTAATAGTTGCCCTTTGATGCAATATTTCATCCAGTTATTGATCATGGCAATAATAGCTTTGTTCATCAAATGTAGGCATCACCACTCCCGCTGTCTAAGTGACTCTGGGCAGATAAAAATTCATAAACTCATCTCAAAAACAAAATAAAACAGTTAAAACAAAATAAAAATGGAATGACAACAAATAATAGCAAGGATAAACAATAAGTTAAAAAGTTATTCAGATATTTTTGGAGAATATCTGAATAATTTTCATACTACATAGGATTAAGCATGATTATCTTCAGATCCTGCCAGCTGTGTGTTTGACTCCATTTTCAATCATCACCTCTTATTTTTATGAAAGTGTACATACACATGCAGCATGTGTGTATATGAAGCCACTTTGGTGCAGTAGCTAAGGTGCTGGCGTAGAAACCAGCCCTGTCTCTCTGCTCAGTTCAACCCACTTCACAGGATTACTGTTGTGGGGAAAGGCAGGATTATCTATGTTCACTGCCTTGGGTTGACCAAATATAAAAAAGGTAGGATAAAAAATATGATAATGTTGAAGATGGTGATGATAAACATGCCATTTATCATAAATAATCTTGTGCAAATCACATATATAACAACTCTGATGTAGCAAAAGAATAAGACCAATAGATTGATTTTAGTGGTAGCCAAATTGTTGTTGTGATTTTATGTCATAATCATTGGCCAGGGTTGTGAAGTTCCTTAAGTAACTTTTTGAAATTGTTTTAAAGACACCCCTCAATCTATTACTGTTTCATATCTGTCAATCTATACCTGTTAATCAATAAATCATTTACAGAAGTTGAATAAAATCCAAATAGATAAATACAAATTATAATAGGTATTCTAAGAAGCTGATTGGAGAATTTAGAAAATATGCAAAAAAAGGTAATTCTGCACATAGTGATAATTAACTTATAGAATCTACCACAAAATGTGCTGCCACTTTTAGAAAACCTTTAAAAGGAATTTGACAAATTTATGGAGCATTTATTCCAGTGGTGGGTTTCAGATTCCGTTCCAACTGTACTGGCGTCACCCACATGGACGTGCACGGTACGCGCATGCATTGTACTTGCCTGTGATGCTTCCGCAAGCCTCTATGATGCTCCAGCTGCTTGGCGGAGCATCACGCAGGTGCCATACACGCCATGCATGTGTGCGGAAACACCAAAGGCTTAAAGCACAGGTAAGGAGTGCTGGTGGGCCCTCCAGAGCACCGTACTGGAATGATACCTGGTACTCCAGGCAGGATCTGGTACACCCGTACCAGGGCGTACCGCCTGCAACCCACCACTGATTTATTCATAGGCCTTTCTATTACCTGAGTTGAACAGATCTGCATGAAATAAAAATTAAAATGCCTTTTATCCATTCTTAATGGACAAATGCTTTAAAAATATTCAATGCAGTAGCTAAATATAAAAATGTAAAATATATAAATGCAAAAAATAACTGATGACTGTCATAGGTTCAATTAAGTGCCAAGGGTTGTCATTTCATGATTATTGTGGTGTTAGGGAGATACACATAAAATCAGTTACTTGTTAGGTTGCTTTATTTGCAAGATTGTGAACACATTCAGTATTCAGGATAATTATTCATTTCTTTAAATAGGACTAAATCAGTAAAATAAATATTTCTATCCAATGAGAAACTTCCCATCCACAAATCTATACCAGAAAGTTTAAGCAGAGCTCTGAAATAGATGGATTTGAAACAGCCAAGGGAAGGGACAGTTCACGTTTATTGAAGTTTTTGTTCCTTTAGTGGCAAACCAACCATATAACCTGTTGCATTCCAGAATCTTGTGATTTCCCCCCCCCCATTCTTCTCAAACACAGGAAGAATTTATTTAATTAACATGAAATTATTCCTTTCTCAAATACAAACCTTGGATGACTGATTGATGGAAAGAAGCAGGGAGAATGGTGTTTTTGTTAAGTTACTCCCATGTAATGAATTAATCACCCTTGTTTGCTGCTGAACAATACATCTACTTCCTCTAATTGTTGAGCAAATAGTAGTGCGAAAGTACATAGATTTGGCAGAAAGCCATCAGTTCCCCACTGAAGCAGATGTTATTCACTGAAGAGTATGAATGACGGTCCGATTCAGTTGCATAACTATTTCTGGTTATCTTTGAGGCAGACTTTTGCAGCAACATACTGCAAGTAGTAATTTGTGATTTTGGAGTGCAACACTTTAATCTCTGCATCCCAGTGACTTAATCATGTTGATTGCATGGCTTTTTTCTCAGAGAAAAGAGATGGAAAGGTTGAGATGGTCAGTTTTGCTGGTTTGGTTTATCAAGGGCTCTTGGTGCTCTCTGAACTTTGTTGCTTTTTTGCAGACGTTTCAGTACCCAAACTAGGTAACATCATCAATGCAACTTGCAAAAACAGCCAAACTCAACCTTGAGCTACAAATATTCTCTTTTATCACTCAGATAATGTAGATTCCTTAGTCAGGTGGCTGCAGTTAGCTTTCATGGCTCTAAATAGTTCAGCAATATCAATCAAAATACACTAGCAATTGATAAAGCTGCTATATCTAGCAGCTATATTTTAAAGTCAGTAATTTACTGCTAATTACACAGAATGAAGTGGTAAAGTGATAGATCATATCATTACATATTTTAGTTGGAGGGACACATTCGTAACTTACTTTTGAATTCTGTGGCCTTTTTAAAGCTCCATCATATTTCCAGTTGCAGCATTGGAAAGATAAAATGTACAGCTTATTTCTTTCACCCAGTGGATGGAGGACTTGGTTGCACCAGCCACCTATTTATGTACTTAAAACATTTATATACCCCACCCATCTCATAACCAACTCTGGGCGGCTCCCCAATCAAAAGTTACAAGAGCATAAAAGCCATACTAAAACCATTAAAACTAAACACATTAAAAGCAAAAACCTGGTGCCAAGTCAAACTTCTGATGTATAGTCACGTAATCTTATCCCAGTGATAAGGCAAAGTGCCAAGCCTGCAAAGTTTTATGGAAAGCTAGGAGAGAAGAGGCCTGCTGGATTTTAGGGAGAAGAGTGTTCTAGAGGGCAGGGACTGCCACAGAAAAGGCATGCTTCCTAGCTCCCATCAGATGGCTGTATTTAAGGGATGGGACAAGGAGTGTGCCCACCATTATCTGATCTGATAAGATGGGTAGATGTCCTTAGGGAAGGCAATTGTACAAATAACCTGTGATAATCTCAGATAACTAATGAGAAGATTGCCTATAGACTAGAATTTGTATATTCAAATATAATGAAATGTTGAAATAATTAATACAAAATGCAGTAGGTTAAAAAAATGATAGTTGTATAAATGCATGAGAAACATTCATGTAGTTGAATTGCATTAGATAACTGTATAGAATGATAACTACTTACTTCTAAAATAATGTACGTTTTTCTTTTTCATTTTTTGTCACTGCATATGTTTACATTTTTAATATCCATGTTTCAAACCAGTTGCTTTTTCCATCTGTAACATGTGGAATGGCAATGCAATGCATGCTTTATAGTGGCCATTAACCTATGCAGTCATTTCAGAGATAAACTGAATTTTGGCTGGCTTCTTTAGTGTTTGTGGACAAAGGAACACATCCCTGTAGCCAAGCCATAATTCACATATACTAAATAAAACAAGGCAGGCTTCAGCAGAGACAAAAGCTGAGGCAGCAAAATGAACAGCTATCCATCTTTCAGCATATTGCTTGTTTTCTCAGAACTGAATTCCCCTCTTTTCTCAATAGCACTTGGATTAGATTTAGTATATACTGCTTCACAGCCCTCTCTAAGTGGTTTACAGAATCAACATATTGCCCCAAACAACTTGGGTCCTCATTTTACCCAACTCGGACAGCCAGCAGTCAGCAGAAGTAGCCTGCAGTACTGCATTCTAACCACTGTGCCACCATGGCTCTCTCTCTGTCTCTGTCTCTGTCTCTGTCTCTCTCTCTCTCTCATCTATCATCTATCTATATCAATCTATCTATCTACAGTACCTTTAAGTGTACTCCCTCATGTTGCTCAATATGAGGGGGAACTGTGATGCACCTTTTTCCCTACTAGGAATTTTATAATAATCGTTTTCTCCAGCCAAATATATGAAATTACAGGATCAAAATCTGAGCATTTGTATTCCTTAATGATTTGATGACCCTGCAAGGTATAGATCGGCCTTTCTAATAATTTTCATGACATGCTTCTGCTGGTGCTTTTACGTGATATTGTTAAGGACAATTCAAGGTTAGCCAGAAGTTGGTTCTAGAGCCAAAGGTTTGCTCAGAAACATCATTTGGAAAATGGGAAGCATGATAGGAAGGGACTTGCTGAGGAAATGTGACGGTGACACAAATGCTCTGCTTTGGAAATGCAGCCTGCTTTTGGCCTAGGGCCCTTGCTGTAGTGACATTATTGTCTTTCCTGGCCCATGTTCCATGGCATGAGACAGCCAACTTTTGTATGGAACAGGAAGTGATCAGAAAGATATGTGCCTTTGTATTTTGGCTAAAGCTGAAGTCCAAATTGCCGTATTTCCTTCTAAGTGCATCAGAGTTTAGTAGCTGAATAGAAAAAAATACATTAAAAAGGAAAATAAACTGGGTGGGAAGCTGAAAAAGTAGCAGCTCTTTTTTAACCTTTCCCAAACCTAGCTTTTCTGATAGCGTCCATTTGAGTGGCCCTGGAAAACAAAGACAGGAGAGGTAGAAAAAGTAAGAGCAGGGGAAAAAAATGAAGAGTGGGCATGCTGATTTTTGGCAGAATCAACTGATGTTCTGACACAGATAGACAATCAAAGGCTTCTGTTGAACTTGGTTTGGTTTGGTTTGGTTTATTAGATTTATATGCTGTCCTTCTCCCAAGGACTCAGGACGGCATACAACATTAAAAGAAACACATAATACAAAAGTTAAAAAAAATTAAATAGAATATCCCAAACAAACCCAATTAGAATTGACAATAACATTTTTTTTAAAAAAAAATCAAATTAAAATTAACAATGATCAATAATTTATTTTGTTTTGTTCAGGCCAGGCTGGCTTGCTGGAAAAGCCAACTTTTTAGGGTGCGTCAGAAGGACCGGAGGTTGGGGATTATACGAAGCTCTGGGGGTAGCTCATTCCAGAGGGAAGGCGCTCCCACAGAGAAGGCTCTCCCCCTGGGGGTCATTAGCCGACACTGTCTGGCCGATGGCACCCTGAGAGGCCAACTCTGTGGGATTGCACTGGACGGTGGGAGGCTACCGGTGGCAGTAGATGGTCTCGCAGGTATCCTGGGCCAAAGCCATGGAGCACTTTAAAGGTCATAATTAGTACCTTGAATCTTGACAAACTAGACTTCATTCCATGTCCTCCAAATTCAGCAGTAACTCTGCTGTCAAAAAAGTTGAGTTGGACAATGAGTACAGTAACAAGTAAAGGACAAGGGCTGTTCTATTGCTGAATATGTCAGAAAGTTCCTCCTTTTGTGTCTAGAGTCTAGTTGTGGATCTATATTGAACCAGAAATGATGAATAGCCTTTAGAAATAGGCCATCTATTTGTGCCTAAATTTTGTGAAACTATTTGAAAAAGATGGAAGCAACCATCAACGAATGTGCAATAATGGAGTGTGTTAACTTTACATCTGATTTAGATAATTACATATATTGCATATTTTCTTGCTCATGTTAATACCAGGCAGCCACTTTTTATACGTAATAATTTCCTTAAATGTTTTTAGAAACAGCTGTATTTTAACAATCTTGTTTGGAAGTAATTTAATTTAATTTAATTTATTAGATTTATAGGCCGCCCAATCCCGGAGGACTTAGTGGTTGAAAGCTAATCAGTGTTCAGATAAGGACAGTGAAGAAAATCCATGTCTCTAACCTGAACTGGAGAGTTAAAAAAAATCCAGAAAAAGGTAGTGCAATTCACAGAAAGCCTCGGTGGCACAATGGTAAGAGTGCTGTACTGCAGGCCACTTCTGCTGACTAATGGCTGCCTGCAATTTGACAGTTCAAATCCCATCAGGCTCAAAATTGACTCAGCCTTTCATTCTTTCAAGGTGGGTAAAATGACGACCCAGATTGTTGGGCGCAGTATGCTGACTCTGTAAAACCGCTTAGAGAGTGCTGTAAAGCATTGTAAAATAGTATATAAGTCTAAGTAGTATTGTTACACCAATTTCAAGAAAAATGTATCCGAATGGTCATTAGTAATGGAGGTAGATGTCAACTTTGTTTGAAGATAGGGATGGCCACAGTGTATGCTTTGCAGTCCTGGGAGAAAACATATATTTGCCCTCTGCCACCATTCTTCCTTCTCTAGGAGCATAGGCACAGCTTAACTCCATCCAAGACTTCTGCTTCACTGAATAAATTGGTTGATTTTAAGAGAGGGAAATCTCCACAACTAAGTGTTGGAGGCAACTTAATTCTCATAATACTTTTGACTGAAAAGAGGAAAGAGCTCAGAAGCCCTGTGGAGAAGGCCAAATTTACGGTGCCTACCATTTCTAGGCAATGACAGTTTTTGAACAAAGAGAGCTTTGCACTTAATGTTGCAGAAGTTCAGCTTGGATGAGGCCAAAAGAATGTGTGAACTTGGCTAAAGCTACTTTCTCAAGGATGGAATGCAGCTATTGCATCAGCCAAATGCTTTCGAGGACATAGCTGCAAGTCCATGTCCTAGGGAGCCTTCTAAATGCATCTCTTCCTTGTGAGAAAAATTATTTCATTTGGACAATAGTTACTGGCTTTCTTAGTAAAAGTAAGCAGAGATTTCCTTTGTTCATAGAAAAGGAGAAACTTCGCCTTGTGCTCAGATAAGTAAATGCCCCAACTCCTTTCTGGCTGGCAGTCCAAACCTACAGCCAGACTGAGCCTTGATAACACACTCTGCTTGAATGTTTGAAACATGAAAAATGTTTAAGGAGAGATGAAAACCTCACAGGCTTACCTCCAAAAAAAAGCAGGTGATTAGTGCAGAAAAAAAGAAGAGAAAAGGAAGTTGGAACAGAAGTGTGGGTGTGTTGCTGGCAAGAACATTGCATTTATAGCCAGCATTGAAATTGCCTCCAAGCTAGAATTCACCATGGCTTAGTCTTCTAAGGTGTATTCATTGCCAAGCATCAGCCTTGGAATTTATGAGATAATAACAATAATACTATTAAGGAAAAGATTAAGCCAGGAAAAAAGTAAATTTTCTCATTGCTCATAAACTAAAAAAAACTGCCCATCTTTCTGCTAGTATACAGAGAGAAGCTTCCAAGAAAGAGAAAATGATACGCTTAAGTCTTGGCAGATTTCAAATTAGAAATGAAACTCCATTAAGAAAAGTGTGATGTTGAAGGAATGAGTGCAAATATGTTTAAAATTCTGTACTTTTCTGTGTTTAACATTACCAAAGGAAATCCCTTTTTAAAAATATATTCTGGATCTGGAAAAGTTTTGAAAACAAACCTGCTGTATATCAACCATAAGATGTTAAGATGACCCACCATTTCAACAATATTTGAAGGATCATAAGATTAACCTCTCTGAATTTGTGAGGAAAAGTATATTATTGAAAATCTCTTGCTTCACAGTGAAAATGATGAACACTTGGACTGCTGAAGTTTTCCCACCCAAACAAAATTTTCTGAAAAGCTTAGTTATTACAAAATTGGGGACAGAGCTTATTAGTGATTAAGTTAAAACATTAAGAAGCAGATAATGAAAAACTGGAATGGTAGTGAAGGAGTAGACCACCTCCTGCAAATCAGAAGTCGTGGATTACAACATATTTCCATTTGCCATGTTGTCAAGTGCTGATGGAATTTGGAGTTCTAAAGCCAATGGCGGCCACCAGTCTGCTACCTCTACAATGGAAGGATATCATTTGTAAGTTCCTTCAATGATTGCAAAAGGAAGCTGCTTTCTAATCTATTCATTAATGAGTAGAAGCGTGAAACTGATTTTGCTGACAATATTGTTTTTAAGTGCTAAAGTTAGAATAGACTGACTATTCTGACTAGTATGTAAAAGGATTTAAATTAGGTGATCTCTAGATATATCTCTGTTAGTTTAAAATTTTCCTATTTCACATATGTGGTGAGGAGTTTGATATAACAACAACTGGCCAGGAAATATTTTCTGGTGATATCTAACAAGTTGGGATGGTGCTATCTGTCATATATAGGGCTATGTATGAGGAGGGTTAGCAGAAGGGATGGTTACAATCCTTTTTATCTTCTTGATACTTGTAAAATGTGCAATTGTATAGCCTTCCAAAATGCATCTAGGATAATTTTTAATTTTGAAATATTAAAATTAAATTGAAATTGAAATATTTAAAATGAAAATTGGGGTCAGCATCCTTTTCTGTATACCACTGCTTTTGAACAACATTCTGGAAATCACAAAACACAAAAACCAGGGATATTGTGGGTAGAAACCATCTATTGTAATCTAATCTTAATTCTTTTATCACTCAACTTGTTCAATGTCATACACCAATATAACTAATTCAAAGTGCTGGTTTAAATTCATAAAGCCTTACATTTCTTAGCTCCAAAGACCATCTCCTCTAAGTAGAGTCTGCCAGCCTATGAGACTATGTAGAGAGCAATGCATAAATCTAATTATTATTAGATTTCTTATTAAATATGTATCCCTATGATCCAGTCCCTACATATTCCCTTTCTGAATTCCACCTGGTATTCTGCTTATTCAGAAACTGTGAAAACAATTTTGTTTAAATTAGCATTGGGAATTGATTGGTTTTCTTGTTTATTGATTTAATTGGATTGGATTTGGCTGTCAATCTCTCCATAGAAACTCAGGTAGCTAACAATGTATGTAAACAACCAAAGAGTTTTATTTTTAATGCTGATACATGAGATTTTATGTTGATCAGATTTTATGATAACAACCTGGCTGTTTCTAGTCAAGTGGCTATTTAAGTATAGAACTGGTTACTTCGTTGTTTTGGACTTGCTTCACTGATAAATGTTCTAAACTTTATAAATGTAAATTGCCTGACTTCTTGAGAGCTAGGTGGTAATTACTCAGCTGTAGTGACTGATTCACACATTGAATTAAGCATTGGTTTTTTTTAAAGTGTTTATTAAGAAACTCAGTGAATTGAGGTAGTACATGAAACTAAACCACCAACCATAAACCATAGATTGAAACTTTTCAGTGACTGGGTAATAAGTGAAGACCAAGTGAATCATACTGTGACCTTGTCTGGAGTACAAAGCCAGCTAGTCTGACTAAAAATATGACTGAGAAATTATAGAGGAATCATTGACATAAAAACTTTTAAGATGTGAGGAAAGAAAGAGAAATGACCATCATATCAGCCCCATATTTGGTTGCTGATAGTACTGATATGGTAAGTAAGTCTTCTGAATAAATATCTTCAAGAGACAAGTCCTTGTGGCACAATTTATATTCCATGTACTTTATTCATATAAGAATATGCATTTTATTCATAAAAGAATTCATATAAGTGTTCTTTCGTTACTGTGTAAGGAATATAAAAGAATAGCATTTGTATAAAGGATATGACAACATTTATTTGCAATGAAGGTGGAGTAGAGGAAACTGGATAAATAAGATGGGGGAAAAGCCTTTATAACATATTAATCCTCTGCATATTTGGCCCTCATAAGAGGTAGCTAGTAATATTCCTTACTATTGACTTCTTGTGTTTATGGGTGTGCCTAACTTTATTTAAGAACTCTTGCTTCTACAGCTGCTTCTGTGAAAAAGCTTATCTGTATGGCGAAGAGTATTCAATCCACCTTTGGGATTTTAAGTAGACCAATTGTAGCCCCAACTGATCCACCACATTATAATTAAGCACAGTAATAATTTTGCCAATGCAGTCTCTAGAATGCTTTTTATATAAAAAAAATGATATAGTGTCCCTAACACTGACATTGTTCACATCTTAGAATTGGCTCATGTGGTCATTTCATATTGTGGTAAGAATTGTGGGATTTCAGTTACTTCATGCTGGCTTTTTGTCATGCGTCTGTGGACTATGGAAACTATTTGAACACGGACCAGGGCAACTGTATATGCAATTAGACTAGATGTTCGAGTGGATAATAAGAAAAGATATGGAAAAATGGCATGCTAATATTATAGTACATTTATAGGTCAATGGTGCAACCATGTCTGAAAAGGTGTGTGCAGTTCTGGTCACCTCAATTCAAAAGGAATATAGTCAAGCTAGAGAGGGTATGCAAAATGATGCATAGTATGGATAAAGTGAACAAGGAGAAGCTATTTTTCTCCTCCCAAAGTACTAAAACCAGAGATCACCAATGAAATTGAATCCTGGAAGAATCAGGACAGACAAAAGCAATTATTTTGTACACTACATATAATCACACTTTGGAATTTGCTACTATAAAATGTGGTACTGGTTTCCCAAAAGGGTTTGGAAATTATTCATGACCAAATATTCTCCTTTATTAGTACTTGTGACCAATTCATAGAAGTCATGGTTAGTAGCCTTGATGGCAGTGTGATTGTCATTGGCTAGGAAACAAGTACACTTCTTTGTGAGGTTGGTTAGATACTGTGAGAATATACTGCTTGACTACATGGGTTAAGCATCTGATTCAGCAGGGCACTGCTTATTGTTCTTTTAATAAAGAAGGCCATTTCTGGATATCTTGACAATAGTATTATTATTTATAAAGTCAGGATGGCTGTCAAAAATAGGTCATCTTGTCTCGTTTTTTGACAAGATAACTATTTTAGTGCACAAGGAGAACCTTATGGATATAACCTACTTTTTCAGCAAAGCTTGTAGCAGAATTCCAAATGACATTCTAATTGACAAATTTTTGAAGTGTGATTTAAATGGCACAATGTTAAGGTGGGTCTAGAAGTGGCTGGCTAACTACACTCAGAACATTAATATATCTGCGTCAAGCTGAACAGCATTATCAGTGAGGTCTATCAGAAATCTCTCAAACCTGTTTTATTCAATATTTTTATTAATATTCTGTGTAATGGGATTGATAGATCACTTATCATATTTTCAGATGACATAAAATTAAATCAGGTCAGCATCTAGACCCGTGAAGGCGAGCCTATGGCACGCAAGCCATACAATACGGAATTCTATTCCCAAAATGAAATGTTTGTATGAAAAATATTTTCTCCAAGATTTTATCCCTTTGTATTTTTGGGTTTTTGAAGACAGCTGTAGATCTGGAAGAGGGGGAAGCCAAGAATCACAAAAATGTAGCTAAAATTAGAATATTGGGTGTGTTAAGATTTTTGAGCAAAAGGCATTGCACCATCCTTTTTTAATCAACAGGGATTATACTATTTTCACCATAATCCATGTTGGATTTTATTTCTTCCCCCTGAAGAAAAAGAAAAGCTACAGAACAAAGGCTGATGGGATACTGTTGCATAAACCCCAGACACAGGACTGAACAGTTGCTGTTCAGTTTAAAGTGACTTGTATTTTGAAATGAATATTTTCATAAAGCTAGCTGTTTTGTACTTATGATGCTTTTTGTGTCATTAAAGACCCTGGCTTTAAGATAACTCGCTATGAATCAGTTTCTTGATTAGTAGCAATATAATACCCCAAAAATAAGACAGGGTCTTATTTTCTTTTGAATCACAAAATATGGTTTGGGCTTTATTATCAGGGGAGGGCTTATTGTTTTGGGGTTGCCGGGCGGCTGCTCTCTTGTAAACGGACTCCCAAAGAGCCGGGCATAACCTCAGGGATGAAACAGCTGTGTTGCACTGTCGCAGCAGCACAACACAGCATCCATGAAGCAACCATGCTCACGAGCAGCCACCCTGCAAACCCCCTTTTCAGCCGGGCACAGCACCATTCACTGACCTAGAGGTATCGCCCAGCCATGTGAGCATCTGTTCGCCGCCGCCCAGCTCCCGTGGCTTGGCGCCTTCGAAATGCCAATGAATGGCACTCTGCACGGCTGGAGAGGGGGGTTGCGCAAGTGGCTGTTCCGCTCCCGCTTGTGCGCCTCCCAGCCTTATGATGCCCTGGCCCAGCTCTCCATGCAGAGCCAGGGCACCTCCGCTGCCACCACCGCCATCCTAGCATGGCTTTTCCAGAGGCTTCCAAACTGAGTCTTCTGGCAGTGGCCGCTCTATGCGTACGCTCTATAGTTGTACGCTCTGGGAATATGCTCTGCTGGGGAGCCAGCCCACAACCATAGAGCGTATGCCCAGAGTGGCCACTTCCAGAAGACTTGGTTCGGAAGCTGCCAAAAAAGCCATGCTGGGATGGCGGTGGTGGTGGGCGGTGGCAGCAGTGGAGGTGCCCTGGCTCTGCAGGGAGAGCTGGGCCAGGGCATTGTGAGGCTGGGAGGCGCAGGACCAGAACAGCTGCTTGTGTAACCCCCCTCTCCAGCCATGCAGAGCGCCAGTCACTGGCATTTCGAAGGCGTCAAGCCGTGGAGCCAGGCAGAGGCGAACAGGTGCTTACACGGCTTGACGATACCCCTAGATCAGTGAATGGCACTGTGCCCGGCTGGAAAGGGGGTTTTCTGGGTGGCTGCACAGCCTTTCACCCCTGAGGCTGTGCCCGGTTCTTTGGGAGTCCGCTCGCAAGAGAGCAGCCACCCAACAACCTCCCTCTCCAGGAGAGTATTAACTCTCTCCTTTTAAGTAAAAGAAAGCTATACCTGAGTTTGTTCTCCCATGTGAATTTTTGAAATTTCATGCAAACATGAGGTTTTGTATGTGTGCTCTGCTTTTGAGTCATTGTTGACTCCTGATGACTGCCTGGGTAAGTCCTTGCAGTTTTTTGGCAAGGTTTTTTTGGAAATGGTTTGTCATTGCTTCCTTCGTAGGGATGAGAGAGTGATTGACCCAAGACCATCTAGCTGGCATCATGCCTAAGGCAGAATTAGAACCCAGTGTCTTAGCTTCTAGACTCATGTTTTAAGGACTACACCAAACAAGTACATTCATCATACAAATTACCATTATTAAAAAAATGTAAAAGTCTTATTTGAACTGTGCTTCATTCTTGTGCACTTCTTAGGCTACCAAATAGTTTCTTGAGAACAATGTAGCACCAGCACTAGCACTTAGACTTAAATACCACTTCATAATGCTTTTACAGCACTCTCTAAGTGGTTTATAGAGTTAGCATATTGCCCCCAACAATATGGCTCCTCATTCTATCAACTTTGGAAGGAGGGAAAGTTCAATCAACCTTAGTATTCCTGAGCAATACTGAGCAAACTTTACCCAGTGCTTAGCTTATTTCTACCATTTGTAAAGAAGTGAAGATAAATTTATGTCTGTCCGTCTATCTATCTAAAATGAAATATACGTAACCAGGGAAGCTACAGGGTTGAAAAGAGAATCATAGCAAAATATAATAATAGTGTAGCAGCCTCTGCCAATTTGGAACTATGAAGTAACTTGCAGATAGAAAAAAATAAAACCCTGAAAAATTGGAAAGACTCCTGAGATTAAGGTACAAAAATAGAAGCATTTTTACTAGGGGAAGAAAGTTTTCAAGAACTTAAATACTTCTGTATGTTTCTGGCCTGCTGATTTTCCTATTTTGATTTTCATGAGGTTTTTTTTTCTTCAGCCATTTTGAATCTTGCCAATCTAATTTCAAAATCTGGATTGGAAACATTTTTTCCACCATCCATGTCCTTTCTCAGTAAATAACATACAGCAGAGTAAGGTAATTGAAAAAGAGACAGAGCTCAGTACTGCTCAGGAATACTAAGGTTGATTGAACCTTCCATCCTTCCAGAATGTTAGGAACATTAACTGGACGACCTTTATTTCCTCTTCTCCCTGAGGTCAACCTGGCAAATGTTTTTTTAATCAACATTGCATCAGCTTTTACATCTTGAAATGCTTTTTTGAGAGTCAAGCAGCCGATTCCTCTGGATTCAATCTTCTACTCAAGGAGAATTCACATATGATTAGAAAATTGCCACAACAGTTGCTGGAGACGAATCATGTTGTGTATTTCTATTTGGAGTCCTGGTTAGGCTTCAAGGTTAGCAATGGATTGAAGCTACTGAGTCTGTTGCAATATTGAGTTGGTCTCTGCAAAGTGCCCTCTCCACTTCATCATCTTCTATCAAGGCTTTTCTCTTCAGGCTTGAAAGAAGGCTCTTAGCACACCAGAGAACCGGAAAAAAGATAATTTACACAGCTTGGTGCTTTCACCTGAATTACAACTATCAAAGTGCAATTTATAGACCGATGATATGTGTTGATGGCTTTCAGTTGACAGATCAGATGTATAACATTGTCTTCTAAATAAATAGCACAGAGCACAAATGAGGATTGGGAAATTGTTCAATGTCAACTTCTCTTAGTCTGTATTCTTTCCTGATCATAACATGTATTCTTTTCCTGCAAGGTAGATTTATAGCACATTTCATTTGCATTTTTCCTAATATGCACATTGCTGCAAGCAATTATTGCTAATGTAATGTATATAGCACCTACTATTATCATTAATATACAGTGTTAGGTAGGTTTTTTTTCCTTAAAAGATGAAGTATTACATTCATGTTTTGATTGAAGAACTGTGTTATAAAATTCAGACACCTGTGAATATCGTTTATCTTTACATATTAGTTCTGGAAAAGCTTCATCTTTTAATCTGTTTTCTCCAATTTGAAAGACAACCTGATGTGTCTGTTGCCTATAGCTTAGGGTATTTTCCTGTTTGTTCTCAGCTCTAATAGATAATTACTGCTTTTTAAAAGTATTTGTTTTAATATGTGCTGCTTAAACTAACTTGCAAATCAGCATAAAGTAGAACAAATTTATACAGAAATTATACAAAAGACAGATTCAAACCATGCATAACCAAATGTAAAGAATATGTTTTATGAGATAGATACTTTGATAGCTGAATGAATGAACAATAAATATTCTTCAAGTTAAATTCCTAGAAACTTTATGGACACATCCTTGCAGTTATTCTCATATATCATATATTTTTATTTCCTGGACCACTGCAGGCCTTGTATTTCCTGAAAGTCTCCCATTTAGGTCCTTACTAAGCCTGACCCTGCTTAGCTTCTAAGGTCAGACAAGACCAGTCAGGCACTCACTGCCATTTGTTGAGGCAACAACAGCCTTGGTAATAACTACAAAGGCAGTATCAATTAAACTTTAAATCTTTAAAACTGAACCATTAGCAACCACCTCTCTTTTTAAGATTTTCTCATTTCCCAAAAATGATGAAACGATGAAAGGTCAACATATTCCCGCCCCCCTCCAGTTCCATTTGCTTGCTAGGCATGATGTATTAGACAAGTTCTATATAAATCATTAAATTAAGCCCAAATATTTTTTTTAGCAGAGTGAGCTTGTATGAATCATCAACAGAATTATATTGGAAACTTTAGGATGAGAATGGTTGGACTAGTACTTTGCAGGCTAATTTCTACCCTACCTCTTACATAAAGGTTGGACAATTATGAAAGTTCTCAACTTACAGCTGATGTTCCTTAGTTGAACTATTGACGTAGTCATGTTTCACTTTCTTAGATGTTTTTATGACTTGGGAATAGCTAATCATTGCCAAGTAAACAAGTTCTCGGCTTGCTCCCTCCCTCAAGCAGTGGTGCCTTGCTGGATAATTTTGCTGAGGTGGCCCAGCTTGTACTTGTGGATTTGTGCAGGACTTCTGCTAAACACATTAGTCTCCCCAACACCCCCAAGTATAAGTGCTCCCGTGTTTCTTTTTCCCACTAGACCTCTTGCTAGATTCTTCATTTGAAGTTGTGATGTGCAGCTTCTTTTTCTCTTTTCTCTTTCTATCTCTCCAAGAATGTGCTCCTGGCCCAAGCATTTCTAATTTTGTATTACGAAGATAAAATGCTTTGCCTTGCTTGGCTGCCTTGTTGTTTGGAAAAGACTCTCACTAACCATTTCCACATGGCTTGCAGTCTTCCTACACATTTATGGAGATATACCTGAAATATCTTTGCTGCCACCTCCACTAGCATCAACACCCTGGAATCCCCCCGACTTCTTTTATCTTGAGCTCTTGACAATGACCAACCTTGTCTTTTCTCTTTTTTTACCTTTCTGTAGCTGAAATCTCTTTGGGCTTTTAAATCTGTCAGCAGCTGCTACCAAGCGCAGTGTGCAATTTTAGTTCATTGTTTTCCTAAGTTATTGACTCCAAAAAAGCGGTCCAAGTCTTAAAGAAGCATTGTCCGAAATTTGGAATAAAGCTAATTTCAGTACCTCGGAAATCACTTTAATTTTGATTTCCTTCTCAGTAGAGAGTTCCTTTATTTAATTTCCCTATATAAAATCAGAAAAAACTAAGATGCTTTATGTGAATTAAAAATGGGACAATTAAAGAAAGAGGGTTTTTTTTAGCAATAAACATTTCCTATTATATATAGTATAGATTTTAATTTCTACATGATAAGAGTAAAGTAGTTAACAGATGCCATGTAAAAATAAAATCTGGCACATAATTCGCCTACACTATTTCAGTGTTTAGGAGGATAATATTGGAAGAGACTTGGAAACGCAAACACATCCTCTCCAGCAGCCAACACCCTGATAAGCAGGCAAACAATCAAGTGGAAAATAATACCGCAATCAAGGAACTACTAAAGAAGAAGAGGGGAGGACTTCGGCTTCGGGGGGAGGAGCCTGCCGCCGTCGGGAGCTCAACGAAGCTCCTGTCAGGATTCTGGTTCGTATATCTTATAAGATCTATAGATATCTCCCCTTTCTGGCAGAAAGGGGCAGGGAGAAGGTCAGTCGTTAGGATCTCTTTGTAATTCATAGCTTTTTTTTGCTGTGAATGGAGAAGAGGTTCAACATTAGCTGAGCCTTTACTCCGGCCAGTTTTCCGCGCTGCCTTTTTTGCAGCCCTAGGCAGATTGCCCCCCCCCCCAGGACAAAGCTAAGCTATTTAAAAGTCAATCCGGGCGGGGACCATTCCTGAGGAATTTCTTCTATTACTATCTAAAATACCAGCTTCAATTTCGCAAAAGGCTCCCTTTCTTTTTTAGCTGCGTCACAAGATGGCGATCTCGTAGCTTTTGTGTTTGATGTGACGTACTTAGTCAGCCCTACCCTCCTGAAGGCTTCTCCGTACTAATTGCTAAAAGATTAACTGAGGGGAGCAGAGACTTTGATTTTTGGCTCGCTTGATTGCTTGTCTTTTATTTTTACTCTGGAATGGCTCCCAAATCTAAACAGAAGCGCTTCCTTAATAACATATCTCCAAAAACTGCTATGAAGCCGCTACCCTTGCCTCCTACACCCTCCACGGGAGATTTGTTAACACAAGAATTTCTTCTCAAAACGCTTAATAATTTCAGACAGGAAATTAATCAACTGATATCGGATTTATATGATCAATTTGATGCTAAAATTGCTCAGGCAAAGAAGGATATGATCGGAGTAATGACAGTCATGACAGATTATATTGCTGAAACGGAGGACAAATTGGAACTTTTGGAAGAAACTAATCTTAATTTGATATCCAAAATTCAAACGTTACAACAGGAAATTGAAAATGCTCAAAAACAACTTGTCATGATAAATTATAATAAGACTGCCTTTGCCATAAGAGTTAGAGGATTGCGTGAAAACCAACAGGAGAATTTGAAACAGATCTTCTTTGAGGCTTTCAGCCGCTTGGTGGGAAGTCCGGGATTTAACTTTGATTGGCAGATTCAAAGAATTTACCGCCAGAATTCGTGGGTAGCAAAACAGCGACAGCTTCCGAGGGACATAATTATATACTTTACCACAAGGGAATCCAGAAATGAGATAATACAGAGGCTTTACAGCAAGAGGTTGAGAATTGATAGACAGGACTTGATTGTTTTTAAAGAGATACCATCTCAAATATTAAGAACAAGGAGAGAGTACGCTTTCTTAACCGAAGAACTCAGAAATTCTCAGATTCCATACAAATGGGAAGTCCCAGCTGGTATTACAGTTACATTTGGCAACCAAAAACACCGCATTAATTCTGTCTGTGAAGCCCGAGAATTTTACTACGAGACCCTGAAGGCGGGACTTCCTGATTCATCCGGACCTGGAGAGAGACAAGGAGAAGGAGAAGACAAACAGCGAGACACGTGGCTACAAGGCGGAGGGTGTTGCTTTCCTCTTCCGGAAGGGCAGAAGACTAAAGAATAAAGACTTAGCGATGTTCTTAAAGCTTTATGATTTCCGTCTGGGATAAAATGGAAAAGTTGTATATC
Organism: Thamnophis elegans; assembly: GCF_009769535.1. NCBI lineage: Eukaryota > Metazoa > Chordata > Lepidosauria > Squamata > Natricidae > Thamnophis > Thamnophis elegans. Next base: position 80,251,624 of record NC_045544.1, read on the forward strand.
GATGATGAGACATGGAGACTGAAAGAAGCGTTGCTGATTGTGGACACATATTGTATATAAGATTTGTCTGAACTCTAACTCAAATTGCGCATGAATTATTTTCCTAGGCGAGGAGAGCGGAGATTGCGATCTTTTTGAGTTGTGGTCTGGGACGAACGGAGTTGGGAGGCGCGTGGGAGAGGGAAGGGTAGCGAAAGCTTAATTAGACTACCTGGGGCTAGAATGCAAGCTGATGTTTGTTTGAGTTGCTATTTCAATATAAGGTCAAGAAAGATTGGTCGGAGAGTCTTCAGGAAAGTGGAGTAAATATGGGAGGAGCAATGGATGCGGATAAAATATATATGTGGATATGGATAAAGGCAGGGTGGAAGGTAAAAAATTTACATGTGGAGGTGGGTAAGGATAGAAAGGGAGGTGTTGGAAATGAAAAATGAAAGAAGTACTTGAGTTTAATGGTTTTATAGAAAGGTTTGGATATTCGGATAAAAAAGAGATAAATTAAAGGTCTGAATAGATAGACAAAGCAATGAGACTTTTAGTTGGGGAATCCTAATTGATCAACTTACCTGGCTCTAATACAGTTTGAAACCCTGCAAGTAGTAAAATAACCGAAATTTGGAATGAGCTACATTGTTTAAGATTTACAGATAATGGGAAGCTGTGTTAACGTAGTGGGTTTATTGACCCTTCTTGTTTCTCCTTTCTTTTTCTGTGTGTGTGTGTTTTTTTTTTATTTTGTATTTTTTACTATTCTCTTTTTTTTTCTTTGGCTTTACTTTTATTTTATTTTTTTAATTTTAAAGTTAGCTGGCCTTATTATACTCAAATGCTTGTTAAAGAATTATGCCGGGAATGGGACCTGCGAAGCCGTAAGGGGGTTAGGGAGGGGGGATTATAGGGGGGAGGGGGGAGGGTGGAATTACAGTTTCAATTCTTAGAACAATAAGAATTCACTTGTATACTGCGGCTCGTTTTTCTTTTTTCTTTTTTTCTTTTTCTCTTTTATTTTTGAACTGAAATGTATGGATACACCAAAGCGAGGAGAAGAGGGAAAGAGGAGGGAGAAGTAAAGAGGGAGTGAGAGGGAATGTAAGGAGGGTGAGATGGAGGGAGGGGGAGATGTCTGAGGGGGAAGGGAAGTAGAAGAGGGGAATGCTGGAGGGGGGAAATGAAAGTTGGAGGGGGAGAAGAGAGGGTGTATGGGGGAATGAAGTGTCATGTTGGGTTTTTTTTTTCTCTTTTTTTTACGCACAGTATATAAGTGATTGTATAAAATGAAAATGAAAATGAAATAAATAAAATGTATTCACAAAGGAACTACTAAAGAAGAAATTACACCCTGACCAACACTTGCAAGCAAGCTACTATTGTATATATAAACAGGGACCAAATATTACATCCAGTCTCATTGATGATGTTACCTAGTTGGGCAATGAAACATTTGCAAGCAAACAAACTCAGAGAGCACCAAGGATTTCACAATTCAACCCTGAGCAACATATATTCTCTTCCATTGGAATCACTGATTAAAACTGCTTCTAGAGAGAGATAGTCCTATGTCGTTATTAAATTTATATGCTTGCTGCTTGTTTGCAAACCAAACTCAAAGGGATCTAGATCAGGGGTGTCAAACTCAAGGCCCATGGGTGCTTAGATCTGGTCCACAGGGAAACAGCAAAGGACCTATGGTGCCTCTGGCAGTAAAAATGGACCTTGGGAGGGTTAAGCTGCCCTCCCGAGCTTTGTTTTCGCTGGCAGAGCACTCAGGTGCCCCCAGCATGAGTGACATTGAGCTGGCTACATCAACCCTGGCCATGTCCACCCTGGCTATGTCCACCTGCCCCCCCCCAAAGTCAAACACAACACTGATGCGGCCCTCAATGAAATCAAGTTTGACACCCCTGATCTACATTCTAGACATCGATTCTGAAACTGCCACTGCAGGTTCTATATATGAATATAGATTGTGAAAAGCAAACTTTTAGGGCAAAATGCATATTTGAAATGTTAAAAACATTGGGGAATATTCACACAGAGGCTTTTATGTAAAACTTACATTCCGCCTTACAAAAATGAACTGTGCCAAGTTCTAATTAACCAGATTGCTTAAGAGCTTTCTGGTATGGCTGCTAATAGGACCTTGCAAGAGATAATTTTTTTTAGATGAAAAGAAATTGATTTTCCATGTTCTATGTATGATAAGAAAGCCTCTATATTGAAGAGTACAATGGGCATATTATTTAATGCATTGGAATATAAAGGGTATTTTTACAATGTCTATTATTTAAGAAAATTACAAACCTATAGATAATTAACTGAGGTGATAATGATGCTCAGAAAATAATGCTGAAAAACTATTTGTGCTATTGTTCAAACATTGTTTTTTCACTTGCCATCTCCAGGATGAATTGGATCTCACAGATAAAAATAGAGAGGCAATGTTTGCACTCCCGCCAGAGAAGAAATGGCAGATCTATTGCAGCAAAAAGAAGGTAATATTTACTGGATTCAAATTATGTGATAAATATTACATCTAAAGTACAGCTTGAACTGTATGATGATGTCCTTTTCCCTTTGACATTTGCAGTTTTGGGTACTTACAATTATTTATACTGGGGCATATTCACCTAGATGTGGATATCTTCCTTCCCTGTATACTTGGAGGGACTTAGGATTCTGGGAACCCTGTACAAGTTAGTTCTCACAAAGTCAGAGGAGAAAAAAAATGATAAAACCAAGCATGGATGCAGACAGGCCAACTCACCTAAATATAGTCTCCTAAAAGGGAAAGACAAGAAGAGTTTAACATTGTTTCTGTATAAGGGTCTTGTTTGTGAATCAGAGAAATTGTTGAAATTTTTGGCTATAAGTTTCCATTTCCCTCCCAGTAATGATTACTTCTCTACAGTTCTCTGAATTCTGATGAGCTTGCCTGAGTAGTTTATTCTTGCCTATAGAGTGAAGCCTGACAGTCCTGTGATGAAAGTTGCAAGTAGGTGATTGGAATAAATTAGCTTTTTGTTACTTTTCTTGTTGCAACATGCCCTAGATGTCATTATTTTAAGTTGCTCTGTATTGATTTTAAAATATAATATATATTAATGATGTGAGGGATTGAAAGCTTGTGATGCATATAGTATTTGGTTCTGGTCAGATATGCTGTTGGTGTTTGGAGAAACTGTATTGCAAGTGTAATACAGTTAATACTATATACATATAGTATAAACATATTTATACATTACAATCCTCCCCTCCCCATTAATATTGAACTTTGTGTCTAGACTCAGCATTCACACAATTAGGAATCATGATGTCTTGAATCCAAGTATTAGGAAGTCCTGCAGTCAAGCCTTTAAACTTTAATGTAAAACGTAATGTGTGAATAAAATCTCATTTCAAGATATGACACTCTTTCCTTAAAGATGCTGCCCTGATTTATTCTTAATAAGAAAGGAGTTCCAGCTTTGTCACAGGAAATATGTCGGCTTGCTCAATTTCATTAGTTTTAATATGAAACAGGAGATCCAGAAAATAGAAAGCTGTTGACTCTATCAGCTGGCCTTAATTTTGAGCAGACCACAGTCCAACTGCTTTCATTGGCCCACATCTCATCAGAACATTAGTCCTAACAAGCTAAACACATTAGTTGATGTAATAAAATTATCCTTTTTCCAGTACATTTTCTTTCTTTCTTTTTTTTTGAAGAAAGAAAAGAAATAAGTGTATGGAATGAGAATGTCCCAAGAATGCATCTTTTGGGCCCAATACCTCTGTGAGACAGATTAGTGAGTATAGTAACTTAAATACATTTTTAGAACCAAGAGAACCATTGCTTAGTTTAGGTAAAAAAACAACACATTAGGTTAGCAAATTGTGTTACTATCTATTTCAATTTGTCTAGCCACTCAGTGTAGTTAGGAGTACAGCCACACACACACACACACACACCGCCATAATGGCCCTTCATTTTTTGGATGAAGGATGGTCACATTGTTCCAGTTGAAACATATGTCATGATGTCTCATCCTTTGCAGAGGTCTCTTTCAAATAGCACATTGATGCTGGAAATAGTGACCATGTTATGAAAAAGATTTCTAAGATGGACTTGCATCACACTAAAAATAGAATACTTGCTATGTGAACACTGTATTACCATTTCATAGAACTAAGAAGACAGTGAAAAGAAAGATTAGGGATGATGTGATAGAAGTGTTCCAATATTTGAAGGACTGCCTCAAAGAATCAGCCTATTCTCCAAAGCACTTGAAGGCAGGATAAAAAGCAATGGATGGAAACTAATCAACCCAACGCCCCAACACTGGAAGTCTTTAAGAAGATGTTGGATAGCCATTTGTCTGAAACGGTATAGGGTTTCCTGCCTAGGCAGGGGGTTGAATTAGAAGACCTCCAAGGCCGCTTCCAACTCTGCTATTGTATTGTATTGTAACCTAGAGAAGCAACTAGAACTAAAGAGAAACTTCCCGACAGTGAAAACAATTAATGGCTTGCCTCTAGAAGTTGTTGGTGCTCCAATCCTGGAGGCTTTTAAGAAGAGATTGGACAATCATTTGTCTGAAATGTTATAGGGTTTTCTGTTTGGGTAAGGGATTGAACTGGAGGACCTCTGGCATCCCTTCCAACTCTATGATTCTGTTCTTTATTCTGCTATTCTTTCTATGGTCATGTATATCCATCACATAAAGCCCAAAGGAAGTTCAGAATGGTATAGGATCTCTCATGGGCGGGGAATTGGAATAGAAGACTTCCAAGGACCTTCCAGCCTATTATTCTATGTTCTATATATGCTACTAGCTTCATTAGTTGGGAAGGAGTACTGCATTTCCTTTGGCATAAAGCTAATATAGAAAAAAATGGAATTTAAAAATATAGAAGTAATTCTTCCTGAAAGAGTAAAATAATGAAAAGAAAAGTAACAGGACCCTGTAAGCTTTTGAAAAGTGAGGATCCTGGACAGAATGGAAACCTTGATAGGGATGGCGGTTATTGGAAGTATAAGGCAGGTTATTTAGTTTGGCAGAACAAAATACATTATTTTTTATGATTATTTTTTGTACCAGGGTTCAGGCAACCAAAACTCAAAACTCATTGTGACTCTTTAGTAAATTTCAAGTTGTTTTATGAAGTATAATTATTATGCTTAAATTTCATCTCATCATTTCTCAAAAACAGAAGCATTACTGTCCTGACCTCCTTTAACAACCAGATAGAAGAATATTCTTATTTTTCTAAGAAGGTTTTCATCAATTTTTCACTCTATACTTGATGACATCAAGGGGAAATGATTTGAACTCCTCAGAATTCCATTAAAGTGCTAACATTCCAGTGGAGAATATCTACTTCTAGATAAAACTCTGACATGCCAACTCTTTCCTGGGGAACAGCTGAAAGGATGAAAGCTCTGCTTTTTCTCTTGTTCTCTCCAACTTTCTCAGCTTAAATCACAGTTTCCGTTATGTAATGCTAGAGCATTTATTTATCTTAAGAATGGAGGTCACTGAGGTTCAGGCCCTTGAAATTATATGTTTATTTTTTAAACCTGAAGAATTTCTTCTCTTTTTTTAACCATGGGAAAGGCAATGAATATCTGTAATTTCCTCATTTCTTCCTTCCATTATTTATTTATTTATTTATTTATTTAGAAAAGAAGCTTTACAGATGTCCAAAATCTAAAGTCATGACCAATTTCACTTAGTTTTTTTAGAGAAGGCTTCCTCAAGGTTACATTGTGGACATGGATGGCTTCAGTGTATCAAAGCTGAAAGATTTTTTTTTTAAAAAAAAGCTCAGTTTAATCAAGCTAAAGTCTGCTTAACCCACTGCTGTCAAGCAGATTAATCATTAATAATATTGGAAGCATTGAGAAAACTTTGCTTCTCATATTAATATTGTTGTCTTCCCTTGAGTATGCTTAGTATATAATCCCATCAAATGAAGCTGTTCCTTCAGCTGCTACCAGAAGCAGCCATTCTGGTGTCATTCCTAGTGCAATTATAGGTGATTTTTTAAAATTGTTCTAAAGAGCAAATATTTTATATGACTGATACAAGGATAATTTAATAATTGTTTCAAACTGACTACATAAAATGCTCGATTGGCAAGATGCCACATACACCTGGCATTCTCCATACCTATGCTTAGAGTAACTGGCTATTGTGGGGAGAGGAAGTGATTTTTCTTCAGTGTTGTTTTTGTTTTAAATTTCTCCTGCGATCAACCATGCAACTTGTTCAGAATAAGTCACTGAGCATCCTAGTGGAAGAGGTGTCAAACAATCCTTAAAAGCACTCTGTTCTGCATTGACACACAGGGACTGGTTCTATTGCCAGAAAATATTGTTCCAGATGGCCATTAGTTTGTGCTTCATTCAGTTTCACCCTGAGATGTTCTCTAATTTTGCTCAAGCTACTGTCTGTCATATCTTCTAATTCATTACTCTCGTTTCCCTGTTACATCAAGACCTTGATTGTGTTCTGCAGAAAAGAGGAGAGGTTTAACAACAGTAGTATTTCCTCTTCAGACTATAGTTTTTCAGTATTCCATATATCAGCCAGACCTTTAACAATGTTTGCAATAGAGAAAGCAGAAAATTTATTTCTGGGTTTTAGAAAACCATTGTGATCTAACCGGTGCTTGGGTTGACATTTTAACACTTCCTCAGAATTGCAGAACTTCATACAGAGTATCAATCTCTCCTTGACAGTGGAGTTACATATAGATTTGCTAATCAACTCCACTAGTCCTAGTCCTAAAATATGGTCTGGTACATATACAGAGGGAACTAATTGAAGGAGGTTTGTGGTTGCCATGATCAACAAAGATCGTCAGGCACTTTTGAATGAGAGAAATGTATGTGAATCTCTTAAGACAAGGAACCTGGGCAATCTCATGGCACTTCTGAAATTTCTCTTGTTAACTTTGGATGGAATATTAGCAGGCAATATGGTGAACTATACAATTCTATACTGTTTTGGGAACAGATGTACCCCAAAATGGGTACATGGGTGAATGGAGCATTTCATTAGCAAAATTGAGCTGTATAGATCATTGCTACTTCATCTTCCTATCCTCAAGATTAGCATGGTGCACTGTAGAATAACATATACACAGAAGAAAATCCCCCAGTTCTAACTTCAAGTTAAACTTATGGATGATTGATGGCTTACAAGCAACCAATTAAATGTTGATGTGTGTGTATGTGTGTGGGGCAGAATCCTGATACCCTGCCATTAAACTTCCTTGACTAGACTAGAGATGGCCATTACTCTATGCTTGCTCTCAAGCTGTTTCCTGCTGTTCTTTCTCCCAGGAACATCCCTCAAACTCAAGCCAAAGAGGAGAAATCAATTTTTGTTCCCCCAATGATTATCAGTTTTCTCTTTATACCTACCTATTCATGCAACCATACAAACATGTACTTGGGAAACATGTGACTCTAAAGAGGTAGCCTACTTTTCTGGTAAGACTGCCAAGGTATAACCTCAACACATGAGGCAGTGGACCAGGCAAGATGAAGCAAGCCCTGACTTAGAGTGGAAGTTCAGGTGCTGCAATGAGTAGCCAAATATTTCATCAGTTAGGTGTGTTCCAAAGAAAAAGGCTTCCAGTAGTGATGCCAACCGAAAGAGTGTGCTTACTCATCTATAAAGTCTCCCTCCCTTTCTCTCCTTTTCACAAAGGAATTCCACATATCTGTGAACAAAATATGCAAAACAGCTTTACTTTGCCACATATAAACGAACACACAAAACTGGTATATTCTGAAATTAAAAAAAATTGAGCTATTAATTCAAGCTCCACTTTCTTCTCTACATGCTAGAAGATTTAGCTGGAATATTCTTCTCCATTATGCAACTTCTGAATAAGTAGAACATTTATGACTTATATAAATGCTATATGTAAAGACTAAAAATAAGTGGAATATAAATTGAAGGGATGAAAAGAATTAATGTTCTTTTTCATTTTCAATCTTATTGCTCTCAATTTCATAAACACATTTTAAGAAAAAAAGATATTGAAATAAAATACATTCACATAGTTGATATATATGTAAATTAAGCTCTTATGCAAATATTGAGTTTATATCATTACTAAAAGAATCCCAAATCTTCCTGTACTAGAAGTCCAGTCGGCCTAATAGAAGTCACAGATAGCTGTCAAAAATATTCTCTTTCCCTTAAGTTTCTTTACTGTATGATGATTGCTCACATAAGCTACTGATTATGGGAGAAAGTGTAGGGAGGAACCTCTAAAGGAATTTCTGTATTATGCTACAATTGTTTTTGGCACAGGAAACCATGTGTTTACAAAATACTCAAGAATTAAAATATATGTATCTTTAAGCCTGGAATGGGCCATATTTGAAGAAGCTTTTTGGATGAGAAGTGAAATGTCTTCAAAGCAAAATCAAGAAAGTCCAGCTGCCTTTTTGAAAAGCACCACGGGACAACCATGATCTGCATGATTGAGAATCTCCATAAATAAGTCCAGGATTTTGTAGACATAGAAAATGATGATACACTTTAAAATCAATATTTGAGTGGTCCAAGCTGGAGACAAATGTGCGTTTCAGGGATTTTAAGTCAGATTTGAGTGGCATTGTTTTATGAATATTCGACTCCCAGGAAATAATATAATAGAAAATTAGGGAAGAGTGCCCTGTTAGAAGACCTGAAGGATGAAGTTGAGGTGACACTTCTGGAGAAGGTTGTATGTATGGTTGCTAGTAGCCAACATTGATTTGATGTCATATACTCAGTCAATCAATTATTATTTCCAGATCAATATTACATAAGGTTAAAGTAATGTGTAATATAATTTGTGTGAAAGCACAACCAAGGAGCTCTCTTTTAACACACAGTCTTGCCTTCTGTTCAGGGCACTGGGATCAGAGCAAAAATCATGGTCTTGTCGCTAATATGTTCCTCTCCACTACCTGTAACAGAGGTGGGTTCCTACCTATTCGGTTCGGCCGAATAGGTAGTAGCTCCGGTGGACACGTGACCATACTGGTTCTGTGATTGGTGGTGCCATCTTGATTTTCTGTTCTGCACATGTACAGAACAATCTTCATTTAAAAATGTAATTTTTATTCATTTTTTAATGTTGTGTGCATGCACAGATCATTTTAAAAGAAAATGCGCCCGCGCGCAGAGCATGCACATTTTTTTTACTACCGAACCAGTAGTAAAGGCAGCTGAAACCCACCCCTGATCTATCTATCTATCTATATATATAAATGGTGTTTGTGTGTGTGTGTGTGTGTGTGTGTGTGTGTGTGTGTTCCAGCATAACTCTGGAACGTCTGGGCTGCTGAAATGAAAAGGAATGAATTATATCTATAGTGTTAAATTACAGTACTCTTGACAGTGATAGTGTGCATTAATGTGATAGTGTTAGGATACAGCCTTAAGATGGTGTCTATTATACACCAAAGTGGATTTGTCATGGTAATGGCTTCACAGTACTCCACAAGGGGGCTCCAATCAGGTTATCAGCTAGTTATAAATAAATGAAATGAAGCTGAAAAAACAGGTCAGGATCAGAGATTTGAATGATCCCAGATTTGAAGTAGAGTGGATTCATTTGAGGCTTGCTGTCTCCCAGGTATACTACAAATTGACTTGCTCTGTCTTGGAATTTGGACTTCCATATGTCCGATACATCCTTCTAATAAAGAAACATATTAGAGGTCTTCTTTTCTGATATAGTATGGTTTGCTAAAAGTTTAGTTAGCTGTTTTCTTCTCTTGCTGAAACTTACAAAATATTGCAAAGGAAGCCAGAATAGAGAGAACACAGTAAATGCAATTAGAATTACTTTTCTCTTCCCAGACAATAGGTAACTCTGCTGTAGAATTTTTTTTTAAAAAACTTGCTCTTACTGACATAATCAATCAAGCTCCCTGATTCTTTTTAGTGGAGAGAACTGTTTTTCAAAGCTCATCAAGCTGTCAGTCTATTTATCAATGATATATGCTTTATCATACCAAATAAGTCAGCAGGAATTCACACACATTCCCTGACAGAGCTAGATGATAGTCCCAGTGGGTGTCTTCTCTCCCATGGAAAGCTTGGGAAAGCAGCACTTCCACAAGAGTCTAACAAAACTTTGGAAGTGCTAATCATGTGTTATGGGAAACAGGACGTCTCAGCCACATCTGCCTACTGAGTAACTGGGTCCCTGTGGTCTGTCCTGTTTCAAATTGAAACCTCTTGTGGCTTGATTGTTTTGGAGGGTGTGTGTGTGTGTGTGTGAGTAGTCTGAAAAAATCTTGACTTTGTTCCAGTTCCAGTTATAAATGTATATTTGTGTCCTGTGAGGAAACTATACATATTTTGCACATTAATCAAAGAACACCAGTCAGCAGAAGGGCAATCAATTGCAGCACAAAGCAATACTCCTTTTTTTCTTTTTTGGAAAGAATGTGTTGCATTTCATTGATCTGAAGTGATAGATTCTTTTTTTCTTTCTAAGGATAAACCAGCTCTCACAGAAGAAGGCTCAATAATGTACCAATTAAATATTGCTTCACTATAAAATTCCAGCTGAGATTTTTCAAATAAATCTTTTTTTTTAGAAAAATATTCTTCCAATAGAAGCTGTTCTTTTCTCAGTGCATGGTTTTATACTGTTCTCTAAATGTTGATTTTCCAAATAGATGAAAGCGATTTCTGCTCATAGACATTCCGACATATTACATTCAAGCATCTTTTTTAACACATTAGCAGATAAAAAGCAATGATCTATACTGGTATTTAATGTAGGCTTGGCCTCCCTGATTTACCCTCTGATAATTGTTTGGGAAATCCAAAAATGGACAGGAGGAGGGGATTATCTAAGTAATTCAATTACTTTGGAAGGTTTCATTCACAGCCAGCTATGTAAGCCAAGAGCTTACATTCAGAGTTCCACAAGGGATGAACGTGGGATCAAGATAAAAATTTTCCTAGCTAAAATTAATCATGAGCCTCTCCTGGCTTTTGTACATCACATTTTATAAGTACTTGATCCAAACAGCTTCCTGAATGATTGGTTCTTGAAAAGGCTTGGTGGAATAATCAATGGCCAATAAAACAACAAAAATATCAGTAACTAATTTTGATGACTAATAGGTGATAAATGAATAGAATGAGCCTGTGTTCTATAATAAATGCTACCTTAATGTGTGAACTATTTCTTCATGGTGGAAGGGGAGGCATAATGGGTCTCAACTCCTTCCATTACAATGCTTCAGTGTTTGCAGTGCCTCAGATAACACTTTGATACAATTTGCCTTTTATTGATTAATAATATTTCCAGTTTCTATTAAAATCTTTCTTTGCTGCTATAGAATTTGCTTTGCTGTGCATGGCACATGGTACTGAAATGCAAATGGAAGAACAGAGGCAGGCAGGAATAGCACTAGCACTTAGACTTATATAGTATAAAGTAAAGATGGGTGCTAAATAAGGTGACATAAAGCACAGCAATTTGCAGCTGGTATTTGAAGCAACATCAGCAACTGTCCATTGGCACCCTCTTGCCATGTCATGTTCTTTTAAGAAGTCAAGCTGAAGTTCATATTATAATAAAGAATGGCTTCACACTGTTTTGTACATAATAGCCTCACCCTCCAGTTCATTGGAAAACACACAGTGTATGTTGATAAGTAGCACAGCAGTATTTTTGGAGAGTAATCTTATCATTATTTGAGTACAGCAAGACACCAAGAACCTAATCTCTACTTGTTAAATGAAGGACATTCCAGAGAGGGCACTGTCTTACATGCTATCCTGTTTAAAAAATGGTCAGAATAATGAAAATGGATTTTGTTATTTTGTATGTATTGCTTGTTATGAATTGAAATGTTTCCAAATATGAGAGACCCAAAATTAAATGGGTTGGTGTTAATTAAGATTGTGGAACAAACCCTCCCCAGTAATGTCAAAATGAGGTATCTTGATCTAGTTTAGTAAAACCATCTCAGTTAGAAGCCATCTGGGAAAATGAATCAGTCTAATTGTGTGGAACTAAATAAAACAAGATATTAGGGTCTCTCAGGACCTTGGACAGATCCTTTAGGTAGGTGTCCCTCACACAACTTGGGAAGTTGTCCCAGCAGGATGAAGGGATTTCTAATATGAATGTCTTCTTTTACCTACTTCCTCTGAAAAATGAGCTATATTGCTTAAAGATCTAGTGGTATATTTTGTACTTAGAATATGTGGTGATGGAGACTAAAGATCCCAATAGAGCCATATGTCACTTGGCCAAATGATGCCCACCACCACAAGTCATATTCTTATCTGGGTGACAATGGGAAATAATGCCAGAAAACAACAGGAATTAAAGGATCACTTGGGCACACAGAAGAACTTCATCTTAATGAATCATATATTGCTGTTATTCTTAAAGTTGGTTTTTTGGCTTGGATATTAGAGCCAGAATGGCCTTTTATTTTACATCATTTAAACCTGTATATGTGTAGGAGAGAAAACAGAAACTAGAAAAAACAGAGCTGATGGTGAAATATGGGAGGAAAAACTAAGGCTTTAAAATGTTGATTGTAAGAAAGGTAGAATTGTGACATTAGCATTTTATTTAATCCATGAATTGTTTTGAGAGGACACTGCAGAAGACATCCAGGCAAATGGAATTGACTCTGAATTTTTTGCTATATTTTTTTTCTTTATTTTCTGTTTCAGGAACAAGAAGATCCTAACAAGCTTGCCACAAGCTGGCCAGACTATTATATTGATCGCATCAATTCCATGGCAGCAGTAAGTAACACCTTTACTCTCTAGAAATTGTTGTCTTGATCTGTCTAACATCACTTGATTTCGTCATCCACTCTAGTGCTACTGGAGGGGCTGATTCTTAGAAATAATCCAGCCTCCTCATCTTTCTACATTTTCCTAAATTGTAAATAGTCACAAAGATTTTAAGCCAATAGTGCAACTGCTATCAACTCAAGCATTGCCCCAGGCTTTCTGTGGCAGGTCAAGGTTAGTAGTCCACAACTGTGTTGGTCCAAACCTATGTAAGAAGAATTTCAGGAGTCTTGAGGCATGGGGGCTTTAGAGTATTATTTTGCAGTTTAACTCTCCTAAAGGTAAAGGTAACAGTTCCCCTCACACATATGTGCTAGTCATTCCCAACTCTAGGGGGCGGTGCTCATCTCCGTTTCAAAGCCAAACAGCCAGCTCTGTCCAAAGACGTCTCAATGGACATGTGGCCGGCATGATTACATTCTGAAGGTGCATAATGCTGTTATGTTCCCGCCAAGGTGGTCCCTATTTTTCTACTTGCATTTTTACATGCTTTCGAACTGCTAGGTTGGCAGAAGCTGGGGCAAGTAACAGGAGCTCAGTCCGTTATGTGGCACTAGGGATTCAAACTGCCAAACTACTGACCTTTCTGATCGACAAGCTCAGTGTCTTAGCCACTGAACAAGTGCTTCCCCTTTTAAATATCCTAAATGATGTAAAAATGGGGGGGGGAACCTTCTGAAGTTTGGCCTGCCTTAAAGAAAGGGGATCAGAAAAGAGCCTATGGCTGCCAATAAGCAATTTTGCACTCTATCTCTAAGCTCTTACATTTATGGAGAGAAATGAGAAATGAAGATGCTAGCTAGGAACTCATTTCTACCCTTCCATATTCATTTAAAGAGGGCAAAAGCAGTGTGCCTCTATCTCTATTTATATTTTTTAAACTTAAAAAAGGCTACTTCACTAATCTTCAATAACAGAATAATAGAGTCGAAGGGACTTTGGAGGTCTCCAAACCCCTGCACAAGCAGCAGACCATTACCATTCCAGGCAAATGGTTGTCTAGTATCTTTTGAAAGCCTCCGGTGATGGGGGCATCCATAACTTCTGAAGGCAAGCCATTCCACTGGTTGATTGTTCTCACTGTTAGGAAATATATCCTTAGTTCTTAGTTCTCTCCTTGATTAGTTTCCATCAATTGTTTCTTGTATTGCCTTCTGGTAGCATTCCTTCAGACACTGGAACATTGCTATCATGTTACCCCTAGTCCTTCTTTTCACTAGACTAAGCAAACCCAATTCCTACAACCATTCTTCATATGTTTTAGCCTCCAGCCCACTAATCTTTGTTCCTTTTTTTTTTTTTTTGGTCTTGTCCAAAACTTTCAAACTATCTGGTTATCTTTCTGCTCATTTTCACCTCAATGTATCTAGCTATGGATCTATGATCCCATGTTTCCACCCTCTTCCCTAGCCATTCGAGGGCAATCCTGATAACTTTTTGGCCTGTAGAACAAATGAAAAGTTTGTGCTTTTCTGGATTCAGTGAGAGACAAGGAAAATAGGCATGTTTTGATAGTTCTTAGGAAACGCTTCTCTTATCTTGTTCTGAAACATATGAAGCATTTGGTGGAATGGATCTTTGTATTTCTTTGTACTTATAAACATATGATAATCATTATTACTGCCATCTTTCCTTCCTCCTCTTTCAGCAATATAAAATGGTGAACAGTTCAGGCATTCTTCTTTCTGTCTTCAGTAGCCTGAACTTAATAATGCAAGCCCCTTTCCTGCTTTATGAGAAGAAAGAAAAGTTACTTTTACACTACTGTGTTGCTTTTGGAAACTTGTCAGTACTTGTACTCCAAGATATATTCATTTTGTTAGAAAGGTTTGCAAATGAATGACTGAAGCTACTCTTTAGAACCCTGACTACCCCAAACCTATGATGTGTGTGTGTCAAAGGCCAACAAGACAGCTGTTACGCATTTAAATTTCATAATTTAGAAATAATTTACTTGGAACATAACAGTTTTATGGAGCAGAAAAGAAAATACATCTTTCAGCACACCTAACTCCACTTTGGATAACTTTCAGTTCAACCCACTTCTATAAACAATGGGGACAAAGAACAGGCAATGCATGAAGGTTAATGTATAGGCAGTTCCTATAAGAATGATGTCAGATGTTTCCACTTTCCTTGTTCAGGTGTCAAAGTCACTGGATGAGGAATTTTGCTGTTTTAAAAAAAAATGTACACTCACAAATTAGCTCTAAGTTATTTGATACTGGGGATACATGGCTCTTCCATCTTTATGGATAAATCCTCCCCAAAAGGCTGGTAGGAGTAAGATTAGTTCCTTAATGGCAGCCATTACTGGAAATTATCTATGAGAGTATTTTGGGGTGATTGATTTTTGCAATGTTTAAATTTCATTTTGACAGAAATTTTAAGTGTTTAGTAACCATAACTCTAAGAAAAAATAAAATTTCACTATAACCTTTATTGGCAAGGGTACTTGGGAGTGAGCCGAGTGAAAAAAATATTACTTAATAGAAGAAAGCAAAGATTAAATCCTTTTCTTTTCTTCCACTGAGGTTGATTTTTTTAAACTCTTTTTCTTGCTAGCTTTTTAATATTTGGTTTAATTCTTTTTTTTACTTTCTTGCTGTGAAGGACTGTCCTCTCTGTTAAAAGAGACAGTAACTTGCTTGGCTTTAGTGGACTGAATTTGACTTTCCACAGAGGTCACTCTCAAAGGTTTAATCCAAATCTCTGGGCCAATTGAATAGCATATAGTGCAAAGATCAAATTACTTCACTGACTGACCATCCTGAAGTTTAGACTTGTATTGGAATATCCAACTCTGGATTCTGTAAGCCGCAAACACAAAGTGAGATGGAAAGTTTTGGGAAAAAGAAGTAGGGTATAAAGGGTATGAGTGAAAGAAAAATTTTAATGGAAACTTTATTTGAAAATTTTGCTCTTTTGTAACATGCTACTGTAAATGTAAGGGACACAGTGGCTCACTGGCTAAGACACTGAGCTTGTTGATCAGAAAGGTCAGCAGTTTGGCAGTTTGAATCCCTAGCATTGCATAACAGAGTGAGCTCCCGTTACTTGTCCCAGCTTCTGCCAACCTAGCAGTTCAAAAGCACATAAAATGCAAGTAGAAAAATAGGAACCATCTTTGGTGGGAAGGTAACAGTGTTCCATGCGCCTTTGGTGTTTAGTCATGCCGGCCACATGATGACGGAGACATCTTCAGACAGCGCTGGCTCTTCGGCTTTGAAACTGAAATTAGTACTGTCCCTAGAGTTGGAAAAAGCTAGCACACACAGTATGTGCGAGGGGAATCTTTACCTTTACCTTACTGTAAATGTCTGAGAATATTGGTGGTTTTTTTTTACTTTTTTCTTCTTGCAGTTATTTAAAATCAACTGCAGGTGAAAAATGAAAGGTTCCACCACAAAACCGCGTTCGACTAAACCGCGCTCGACGAAACCGCGTAGCTGACGTCATCAACAGGGCGACAACAGCGCGGAGACAGAAGCACGCTGTAAACGCTAAACCTAAAATTAACCCCTAAACCTAACCCCCATAAACCTAATCCTAAACCTAACCCTAAACCTAACCCTTAACCTAACCCTAAACCTAACCCTAACCCTAACCCTAACCCTAAACCTAACCCTAAACCTAACCCTAAACCTAACCCTAAACCTAACCCTAAACCTAACCCTTAACCTAACCCTAACCCTAACCCTAACCCTAACCCTTAACCTAACCCTAACCCTAACCCTAACCCTAAACCTAACCCTAACCCTTAACCTAACCCTAAAGCTAACCCTAAAGCTAACCCTTACCTTAAGTTGAATTGGCTTGCTTTCAAAGTGCTATTTAAAGCGCCCTTCTTTCTCCGCACTCGCTGTTGTCGCCCTGTTGATGACGTCAGCGACGCGGTTTAATCGGGCGCGGCTTAGTCGAGTGCGGTTTTGTCGTGCCACGAAATGAAATATACAAAGAAATTTTAATCCTGTCTATTTGACATCTAAACTTTCAAAATCAGAGGGGCTTCCTAGAAAATATAATCTTTTCTTTCAGCTTTGTTGCTGAAGGTTTTGTTTTCTTGACAGCATCCAAATGGTTTCTCCAACTTGATTGGTTGGTAGTGCTTGATTAATCTTAAATTACTCAATAATTGCATCTCTTCTCCTGCTCTGGATTCATAACTCTTTCATGGTCTCCTCCAAACAGATGCAGACCTTATATGCTTTTGATGAGGAAGAAACAGAAATGAGAAATAAAATAGTTGAAGACTTGAAAACAGCTCTGCGAACTCAGCCCATGAGGTATGTCATATATTTTTCTTCCATTTGTTGGATGCTTTTTAGGTTAAAACTATTTGTCATGGAAGAAATGAGATACAAGATACAACTTCCCTTGTTCTCTAAATATCATGAGACAACCCCAGGCTAATTGAAGATACATTTCATTTTCTCTTGATATAAAGTTTTAGAATGAATTTTACAGAGTAGTCTGTCACCTTCCACCTTTTTTCTTTAAGTATATCTAAGCTCATATCTCAAACAATTATATACATTTCCCTTTCTAAATTTACTCTTCTTTGTCACCTTCCTCCTGAACAATATTGAATGTTAAAAATCTTGTTTCCCCTTTCTAATTATTATTTTTTTACCTCCAAATTCTTCTGCCTTTCTGATAATCTGGTTGATGCTTTCATATTTTAACTCTGTACATCTCCTTTCTCCACTGCTTAAATCTGTTCTGGGTCTTAATGGCTTTTAAAATTCCAATACTTTATTACTACCACTATGTGAAATGCTGAACTTCTAATATATGAAATGAGAGAAATAGCAGGAAACATGGGAAGTTTGTACATATAAATTGATAAAATCTGCACTCCTGCTAAGTTCCATTTGTGTAGGCTAATACACAGTTGTTGCACAGGATAAATCTCCTCCAGTAGAATCTTGATATGTTAGCATAAAATATTAGGCAATCTGCTTTTAGTTTTCTGCATGAATCACTAGCGTTGCACAGAGATTTGTAGTCCAACAATTGCTCTTCACTTTGGTCCAGTACTTCCATGATAGAAACTTTCTGAATAACAGAGAGGGAGAAATCACAGAGGATGTAACCAAGCCACGCTTCCTTCTGTTGCTGATGTAAGGTTTTTAAAAACAATGATACAGTCCTGCCAATTATTGATTAATCAGCCTCGTCAACCTTTTTTGTCCCAATAAGTTATTCCATAATAGGCAATGGATAGTGTAGACAATTTTTCTACTTACCACAATTTTCCTACGTGTCCATAACGTGTATACTATATATAGTTTCCTATCATCCTTTTCTATCATGCCAGGAAAGACATTACTAATAGGACTGGCTTTTTTTCTGAAACCTTTCGGAGTTCATTTGGAATTTTTT
Source organism: Thamnophis elegans (assembly GCF_009769535.1). NCBI lineage: Eukaryota > Metazoa > Chordata > Lepidosauria > Squamata > Natricidae > Thamnophis > Thamnophis elegans. The sequence continues at coordinate 80,269,839 of NC_045544.1, forward strand.
CCAAATAAGTCCAGCATTACTTTGGCTAAAGACCTCTGACAGCAGGCATTTATTTCCTTTGTTTATAACAGCTGTAATGAGTGTCAGCAGCAGCAGCCACAAAGTATCACATAAAGTCTTTGCTTCTAAATTGCTGGCTGCAGCCCTGAGGGCTTATCCTCCCCCCCCTTTTTTTTCTTTTTTAGCAATCGCCAAGCCAAATTTCAAGCTAAGTCTCATAGCTCAACTGATTCCAGGGACTCAGCTTTGCTTATTGCAGGATTGACTATATGCCAACACTCGTTACCTACGCCAGTTTGGTCTTTAATGGAAAAAAGAGGTCCTTGTGGCTCTATCCAGTCCTTTTTGATAGAAAGTCCCCCAAGATATTGGTCTTGGAAGCAAAGAAGGATGGTTGCTGTTTTGTAATGCCAGTTAGAAAGCCTTATAATCACACCTCTGGCTGAACCTGGGGTAGCAATAAAGTTGCCTTAGTGTTCATACTGAATATCTGGCAAAATTGAATATGTTTATGGTATACACTCACCCATAAAATTAATTTTATGAAGTGTTTATATAGCTTGCTAGCTGATTCCATTCTAATTATATCATTCTTTGCCAAAGAGAAGTCAAACTTTGCACTTAGGACACCTCATTTGTAGCTCAGAAATAATCACAACATATTAAACACATCTGCAGAATCTTTCCTGTTTCCAACATCACCCTCGGACATTGGTGGTATAAAACTTAAAACAGAGGGAGGAGGTAAACTTCCTGTATATCTCATACAAGCCTTTCAAGTGACTTAGCTGCTGAATTTTGAACTTTCACTAAGGTGTTTCTACATTTGGTCCAGAGATGTTCTTGACATTAGGGCTGTGTAGATCATCAAAGGTCACAGAGATCCAATGCAAATTAGCTAAATAAGCAGTGCCATGAAGAGAGGACACCATTACACCATCCCTACTTAGTAAGAATTATGAGCCAGATTATCTCTGCCTTGGTGCCTTTTCTATCTTGAGGTAGAAAAACACAGTTCTGCAAGGGATTTTGCTGCTCATCAAGACAAATCGTCTATAACTGTTGATTGTATTTGTTCGTTTTTATTTGATTCAATGATGTCTCTAAAGTAAGACGAAATTTGGGCATGGAAGTAGCTGGCCTTATTCTAGAAATAAAAAAGTCTGCCTCAATTGTACTGGAGGGAATCTCCTGTGTATTTAGTGAAAGTCCATTGTTCTTTCAGATGGTAGTTGCATGGCCACAAGAGGCACCACATTAATAGAACAACCTTTTTTTTCCTTTGTAAGAAGAGTTTGAGGTCCAAATTGAACTCAGATGTATTTTGGTAAAGCGAATGGGTCCTTTGGTATGAAAGGTAGATTTTTTACAATAAAGTTGGTCTTTAATAGTAGCCATTGTACATATCTCCAAGTCTGGTACAACTGAACTGTAGAAATGCTTTAGCAATTAGAGCCAATTCAGCAATTACAAAGCATTCAGTCACACTGTTTAGGGAAGACCTGACAATAACATGAAAGGAACAATTGGAAGAGAGTGAAGATTTCCTTGTGAGTCAGTTTTAACCATCAGCAACTATGATTATAAAAATACCAGGTTTTGAAACACAGGGGAAAATGTGTAGTGCCGCTTCTGTTAATCATCAGTTACCTCGACAAGTCAGGATGTTGTGAGGAAAAAAAAGTTCTAAATAGAATAGGCAAAACTTAGCTGGACTTTTGTTAAAGAGTCAACAAAATGGAAAAGTATCAAGAAAACTTGTTTTCTTTTAGCCAAGAAATACTTCCATCATCTAGCTGATTTTAAAAAAAAGTCATTGGAAAATGTGTGTTTTATTTTAGCATGCTTTGTCTTATTCTTCTGATGACTTCTGGTAGATGGAACCTATTTCAATCCATATTTTAGGTGGGATATAGAACCAGGATTTTTCAATGGTGAACATGTCGCTTGAACATAATATCTGAAGTAAAAATGGAATTGAATAGCAGCTGCCAGTTAGGTTTAAGATGTGCAGGGCAAATTAATTATGACATTCCATTTCCACAGAATGTGATATGAATGAAACTCAAAGAAATGATTCTGCAGGACATTTTTAAATCCTCTGTCCATAAAGAGCACACATTTTGTTAGACACGGGTTTCATTGTGAATTACTATATTCCAGTGACTGTATTCTAAGAAGTGGATGAAGTAAACAAAAACTAAATACGTTTTTATTTAAACTAAACATACATTTAATTTCAAGATGCATGCTTGTCTACAGTAGTTGAATCAACCATAGGTGTCATTTGTTGGACTAGGAGCAACATTGTTCAAATTGCAATGGTTGGGTTTACAAAACAGAGCAAGACTTTAAAAAAACTGAGCCAGATTGGATCTTTAAAAAATCTATATGATGGCTTGGCACAATATGCAAATGCAATTAGTTTTTAGAACATGTAGAATAATTGCAATGTATAGAAATATCCAAGATAAGTGCTTCAGTCAATTAAAGTCTTACGGTTTCCTACAAGAAAAATAAGAACATGAAGACATCCTAAAATGGAGAATCTGGGGTTTTCCAGGTGATTGCAGAAACAATAGCTCCTAAGTGGGCATATTGCCTATTGGCTTTTCAAGGTTTGAAGGTTTACTGGACGAGACCTTAAGAAGGTAACACCAAATGCCACTTATACTTATAGACTACTTGTGTGTCCCCTCCTTTGATGCAGATGGGAACGTTGTTCTGTAAATTAGTTTGAAAGAATTCTTTGCTTAGGGCATTGAAGCCAAGTCCCCTTTGGAAAGCTTTACTAGGTAGGAAAGAAAACCAATTCTGTCATAACTTTTACTTGGCTGTGTTTAGTTTTCCTCAAATAGGTTTTTCTCCTCTCTGAAAAGCACCAAGTGATATTTTTCCTCATCTGAAAAACCGGTCCATAGGTGAAAAACAGCAAAGAAATGTTAAGATGAAAATGTTACTTAAATGCCAAGACTGTAAGTCACACAAAGCAACAGTTACCTTTTTGGGAAAATGAGAAATACAATCCTGGAACTGGAAAGCCAAAACTAACAATAGACAAGCAAATCATTGCCATCTTCATGCTTTTTCATTGCTTATGCCAATGAAGGTTGGAAAGAATGCTATCCCAAAGTGATTTTTATATCCTGGACATTTAATGCATTTCTGTCTAACCATTTGTGGTATGTGTTTGCTCTTAAGCTTTGTTTGTGCGCAAAGACTAATTTTAAAGTTCAGGCTTGAACAGGTACCAAACCTCAAACTAAATCTCTTGATACTCTCTGTAAAGCTTTGGTTTTCTCCAGACCTGTAACCAGTGAGATAAAGTTACTAACGAGATAAGCTATGCAAGGAATCTGCCCCAAATATTATATAGTTTCTCTGATTCCTCTTTAGGAATAAAATATAGTTATTCCAGATTTCTATTATTTGATATATTTTGTGCATATGCATTGGAAGCTCAAATAAAATTTAGAAACAATATTATTTTATGGTCTCATCTTACAGAAATACTGCAAAGTGATCTGATATTGGGAGTCACATGATGTGCCAAATTTTAAAACTCCAAATATCTGAAACAGGCGTACATATTTGCACAGTTAGGCCCCAAATGGTTGTTTCATGGAAATTATATTGGTTCCATCTTAGGTTTGAATTGTTTTGTTCTGATGCAGGCCACTTGAAATGTACCTCTCAGTACCATTTTTTATACTTATAGACTACTTTTAGGCTAGAAGAGATACATTGTCAGTAGCACACATTTGAATTTAACAAGGGATATTTATTGAGTTTTGATTTTTATCATCTTAAAGTGAATGTTCCATTGTTGGAGGTTTCAAGAAAAGATTGGACAACCGTTTATTCGGGATGGTATAAGGACTGCTGTCTTGAGCAGGGACTTTGAATAGAAGACCTCCAAGGTCCCTTCCATCCCTGTGATTCTATGATTTTAAAGTTGTCCATTTTTGCATCCCTTACCACAAATTTAACTCTACACTATACCAACAAAAAATATTGCTCAGACTGTTTTTTGATTGTGTGTTGCAGAAACTTTCAACAGGGATTCTATGGATGCATCATTTCCCAGATTATTAACTCCTTTCTTGTAGATCTATATAAAGTGGCCATGCCTTACCATGTCTTGATTAATTAAGTACACTGAAGCAACTCCTTTAAGTAGCATTGGCAAATGAGTGGTATAGCCATCTCTGCATCACTAGCCAGTACCGGTATCACGAGGTTAGGTTTCATGGCTATCCATCTTCTTAAATCTATGTAGTATTATAATGATGCCAGAAAAAATCAAACATTGCAAACAGTGGAATAGAAAAAAATGAAATTCTGAAAGACCAAAGATTACTAAAGTTTCCATTTGTTGTAGGGTGTGGTACAAACTTAAATACCACTTGGGTTTTTATTCTGTAAGTATTTGTAAGATAGAGATATTGTGTCTGTGTATGTGTGTGTATGTGTGTGTGTTCCACAGAGATCTAGGGGGCTTACAACAAATCAAAGTAAAACACATCATTTTAAACTTTAGAAATAGAAAACACATGATAGCAGGAGGGGAAAAACAGTAGCAAACAAATATTTTTCAATGCCATATAAAAATAGCATGTGATAAAAACAGTAAAGAGGATTAGAACTAAAGGCTTTTCTAATTATAAGCCATCACCAGCTCCTGGAAGATTGTTGGTGAACAAATGAAACGTGTTTCCCTAGAGGAATTCTAAAATGTTTATACAACTATCCAAAAATCTCTCTCACGCAATGTAGGAATTCACAAGAGAGTCAGAACTTGCAAAGGAAATCTTGATATGCAGGACAGATTCATTTTGGGGAAATTTAACTGCACGTGGAGGTTCAGGCTTTCTTCTCCCTCCCAAATTGTCAAATATACCAGAATTTCAGCATTCCTGTATGGTATATTTAAGATATAAGAATGAATTGGGGAACTTTGGGATATAGCCATCTTGCAAGATTAGAACCATTTAAAAAGGATACTACTTTAATATAATGTGGAAGTGTTAAGAAGGCTGTTTTGGGGATTGGTGGACTCTCTGACTCTCACGATATCATTTTACCCCAAGCAGTGCACGGTCAGCACCTGTCATCTTTAATTTATTGAATTGTACCTGGAAACAAATTAGAAGCCAATACATTTGAATAAAATAAGGTGCCTTGTTTCTAGATAGATATTTTAAATGTCAATAGGTAATTTTCTCTTATTTTCTCTTGTCCGTATATCCTATGATAAATTATTTATGAGTAGTATGATTTCCCCCCACTTTTCCACTTTATTAGGTACATCATATGGTTGGAAAAATGCGTATTTTTAAGTTGTTGAGCTACATTCATAGGTAACTGTATAATGTCATAATTGCAATAGCCATTTTTCTAACTGAGATCTCAGGGAATACTGGATAGTCTAAAAGAAAGATTTAAATATAGATTCCCCCCCCCCAGCTATTGAGGATAAAATCATTTTTTATTTGTAAAGAAGCATATTCTAAAGAGAATTTTTAGCCAATGAACTTTATAGGTTTAATATTCTCATAAATAAGGAAAATGTAACTCTATGTAGATAAATAGTGGGCAATAGTATTTTATCTATCTTAGTAGATGATTTGCAGTTTAAAGTCAACTGGTACATGCTTTTAATTTTAATTTTCTGTTGACAGAAAAGTAAACTTTATGTAATATACTGGGCAATCTTTTATTTTCATGTCTCAGCAAAGAAATACAAAATCAGATCGTATGTTGAACGTGAATTTCCATTATTTTTTTTCCATCAGTATTTCAACCAAACAACTGACTGACCAATGAGGACATTATGTTAGTTATTTTCTAGCATAGAAAGAGGATGTTTGTATAGGAGAAAAGGCCGTTAATAAGGTGGGGAGGAGGACAGCAAGTATTGCTCAAACCTTTATCCTTGTTTTGTTAGGTCAGGTGAGTCATTGTTTTTTTTCCAAATTATGTTATTTCAAGTCATTTAAATGTGTGATGTTGGATCCATAATGCAATTTCTCTTTGTAGCAGAAATCAGAGGGTGCTGAACAAATTTTATTCCACATACACATCAGCCTCCATAAAACATTTTGCCCAGATCCTCAGCTGTGTACACTTTAGAGTTTCCCAAATTAAGAGAAAAGACAATTTGGCTGTTTTATTAATGTGACACCATTTATGCCAAGTGCCTTCATTGTCCTTTTCCTTTCCTATCTCTGAACAGATTCGTAGTAAGATTTATTGAGCTGGATGGCCTGAGCTGCTTGCTGAATTTTTTGAAGAGTATGGACTATGAAACCTCTGAAAGCCGTATACACACATCCGTTATAGGATGCATCAAGGCTCTGATGAACAACTCCCAAGGACGAGCCCATGTTCTAGCCCACCCAGAAAGCATCAATATAATTTCACAGAGCTTACGGACGGAGAACATCAAGACCAAGATTGCTGTCCTGGAGATCCTTGGGGCTGTTTGCTTAGTGCCAGGAGGTCACAAAAAGGTTCTACAGGCCATGCTTCATTACCAGGTCTATGCAGCGGAGAGAACAAGATTCCAGGTAAAAATGATGAATTGAGCAAGATGACCTGTAGAGCTGGTTCTTTGCATAAAACAGGATCAGTCAATCAAAATAGAGCTGGAAGGGACTTTGGAGGTCTTCTACCAACCCCTGCTCAAGCAGGAGACCCCTACATTATCAGATAGGTGGCTGTCCAGTCTTTTCTTAAAAAGAGTAAGTGAGTAAGTTGTAAGAAACCCTACAACTTCTGCAGGCAAGCTGCTCCTCACTGTTGTCCTCACTGTTAGGAAATTCCTTATTTCCAGGTTGCTTCTCTCCTTGATTAGTTTCCATCCATTGTTTCTTGTCCTGCCTTCAGGTGCTTTGGAGAATAGCTTGACTCCCTCTTCTTTGCGGTAGCACCTCAAATACTGGAATGCTGCTATCATGTCACCCCTAGTCCTTCTTTTCTCTAGACTGTCCAGACCAAGTCTAGGATCATATTTGTATTATTTTGTTTAGTAACCTTCCATATTTTAAATTCACATTAGTACTCAAGACAGACATTTCACCTAGAGCATAAAATCAATAATATGTGAATTCCTTCCTGGATTTGTGAGAATTTTGGGCCACTATGCTGAGCTAGACCATTTCAGAGTATAGTAGGCAAAAGAACAACTGACATAAAATGGTCAATCATATACTAATTGTTTTTCAGGGAAAAAAAGAAAGGAAGAAAAAGGAGAGAAGCTTCTCTTCCCACTCTCTTCTGGCTTTTTTGCACCAATGTAACTTTTATTTATTTTTTGAAAGATAGATAGCTATCCACCTTTTCTGTCTTTTCATAGAATAACAGTGGATCTGAGAGACATTTTTCTAAATAAAAGTGATGCCAGACTTTTTATGAGTAACTTTCCAAGTATTTATTGACCGGCTGAAGTAATTTCAAAATTTAATCAGTCAGAGCTGTGAGCCTGTGGCATCCTGCTGACTGCATTTGTCCTAACACTTCTTTTAGCAGTAATATTACTAGCATTACAAAATAATTATTATAAGAGAGTACGTATAAGTATGGGTACTTCAAATTGCTTAGAAAGACTACATGGATTGAAATAAGTATCCAAACATGTGAACCAAATGTGGATATGTAGTAACAGAGCAGTTCATAGGATGCCTAATAGCCTGAATGTTGAACACTGAGTATATTCGCTTTGCTTTTGGAAACACTTTCATCATACTCAGAAAACTGAGTCTTAAAGTTGTGATTAAAATTTGGCAATTATAGGGGTGCAATACTTGGATTGAAAGCAGGAAGAGGATTTTGGATGAAGTGTGGACGAGCTCAGTGTAGTGGCCAGGCTTTATTATGATAATATACTTTTGAGTTAAGGGAAACTTAAGGAATTAAACTATGCATCATTGCATAGGAGCATTTAACAATTTTGTGAAACAGTGAAATGAAAAACTAGAGCTAGAAATTCCCTGCCTAATCTCTCTCTTTAACAATTTAAAAGTGAATAAAAATAACTTGGGAAAAAAGTCATTTCTTAATTAGTATGGAATAGCATAATTTTTACAGAATATGTGTGACTATATTTTTGACAAGTTATTGTTTATTGTTGAGTATTTTACGAACCTTTAGGAACTAACATCCTGTTTTTTCCATGAAAGCGTAGAATGTGTGTGTGTGTGTGTAGTGTAAAAGGAGTTAAGGATGAATCTATGCCTGCTTGTTTTTTTTTAGTTTCATTACGAACATAATTTCATTTTATTTTCTTGTTTACCTGTTTTTCTGAATCTAAATGCCATCATTTCTTTCTACAAAATTCCTTTCAACAGTCTAAACCTTTCCAAGGTACTTCAGGCCTTCCTTCCTTCCTTCTTTCCTTCCTTCCTTCTTTCCTTCCTTCCTTCCTTCCTTCCTTCCTTCCGTTTGGTGTCAGAAGTACTAGCATTACCATATCAGATTCAAAGTTAAATCTAATGTAGCTGCTTCTATCATTATAAATAGTCATGCAGTAATGCTTGTCAAATTTCTATAATTAAAATCCAGCAGTTGTTGTAGAAAACCAAATATCTAGTCACCTCCAAAAGGTTGAAATGATAGTGCTCTAAATCAATCACCTAAAATGTTTTGAGATTTGGATTAACTTCTTACCCAAACTATGGGCAGATAATTGTGAGGAATTATAATACTTTTCTGGATAAGGGGTGAATTATGAAATATACAGAAAATTTATCAGAAATATATAAAATTTTTATCAGAAAAATGTCTTTGCAATATTCAGCTATAGCAGTTACCACCTAATGTACATTATATAGAGAGAGGAAGGAATGTATAATTGATATCTCTTTTTTATGTTATATTTATAACCAAAGGTATGCAAATATCTAGGAAATCCTTTAACTCCCCATTGACATTTTAAGAGGAAATGCCTCCTGTCATCTAGGCAGTATCATTTAGATTTGCCCAGAGAATGGAATATTCCGCAGGGCTTGAAACTTGCTGAGTTAAGTTAATTCCAATCAGTCATCATAGGTCTCCCTGCCTCTTCCCTTAGATATTAACTATTCATCCTCAAACGTCAGCCCTGATATTTTGGCACTGACAGCAAAAGTGTTATTAATGTTCTTCCTGAATAGTAAAAATTAATGATGAAAAATCATCTCAGCCAAAATGACAAAGAAGTGAAGACACTGAGTAGAAGGATTTTTTTTTTTAGCTTTCTAGGTTTCCGATTGAAGAGGAAATTGTGGGTTAATAATTCCAAGGAGGAAACATTTGAAACTCTTTCCCTTCCTAGATGAATAAAATGAATATGTCTATACAACATCTTCTTCCAACCTAGAAATTCTGTTATTAAGTAGTAAGCACAATTCTCTTCTGTGCCAGTCAGCACGGCTAACCATCTCCCTTTTACATATGTATATAAATACATATATGTGAATGTGTATTACAGATGCCAGAATGGAGACTTATTCCTTGATATATGGCTTATACACAGCAGACTTTTGCAACAGTGCTTTCATCAGTGTATTATACTTTTAACCTGAAGAATGATTAGCACAAATCAAACCTCAAAGTCTTAATAATGTAGATTTTAATGTCTGTTATACTTCCTAAAATAGAATAGCTATCTCAAACAGTCATTCATATACGGAAATAAGTGGGAACAAAGAACTCAGCTAATGCTTTCAATTTGGAAAAGCATGCATGATTATTTGTCTAGATGTCTAAATACCCAGAAAGACAAGAAGAATTCATTTCCATTACAAAGGAGAAAATAACATAGTATGAACACTCCCTAACATATGGGCTGTTATGTTGAAAATAAGATCTACTCTGGGGGAAAAGCCAACAGTTACATTGTAAGCCCCACGATCCTCTGGATAGTAGGCTATCAATTTTTTAAAACAAACAGGAAATATCTCACTTCAAGGTTGATTGCTGAGCATTAAAAGGATAACAGTACATAGGCTACCCTCCAGAGTTGGGATAGATAATCTCCAGATGTTTTCGAATACAACTCCCACATTGGCTTGAAGTGAAGGGTACCACTTTTACCTATCCTTGCTCTGTAGTCTCAACTTTTCATTCAAAATTTAAATGGAATTAAATACATCATGTTGTTCAGGCACAATCCAAGAATGCTATCTGGAAACAGCAACAAAAAAGCAGACAATTAGCAATACTTATTTGCTTAATCATTGTGAATGAATAGAATACACTGAGATATGCATTATATTGTTGTAGTCATGTCTACAAGCCACAGTAGCTTGGTTCATACAAAATAGATATAGCCAAACCCAACTCAACCTAACCCAACCCATAGTGACCTAAAGCAGCAAGTAATGATTGGGAGACTAAATGGAAGAAAAGAATAAATAAAAAATAGCAATCACACACAGACTTATATACCACTTTATAGTGCTTTACAGCAGTCTCTTAAGCAGTTTACAGCATATTGCCCCCAAATAATCTGAGTCCTTTTTTAACTGACTTCAGAAGGATGGATGGTCAGGATCGAACTCTTGGCAGTGGGCAAAATCACCTGCAATACTGCATTCTAATCACTGTGTCACCACAACTCCAGTTGATTAAAGCAATCCAGTTGATTCCATCTGGCTTAAAAATCATGCACAGTGTTGTATGAACCCTAGTTTCTCAGCTTAACTACCCAAACTCATTGAAGCATCTGAAGAGATTTCATGGTCTTTAAAAAATTAATTATCCTATAATATAATTTTGTCCAGTTCATCTCAATAACAGAATAACATAATTGGAAGGGAACTTGGAGATCTTCTAGTCCAGCCTTCCACTCAAGCAGGAAACCCTATACCATTTTAGACAAATAGTGTCCAATCTCTTCTTAAAAGCCTCCAGTGTTGGAGCACTTCAAACTTCTGGAAATGTATTTAATGATAAATAAATAAATTACTACCCTGTCTTGCTATTACCACTTCTCTTGCTTTACAGACGCTACTCAATGAGCTAGACCGAAGCATGGGGAGATATCGTGATGAAGTGAACCTAAAAACAGCCATCATGTCCTTTATTAATGCTGTATTGAATGCAGGTAGTGGAGAGGTGAGTGTATGTGCTGAATTTCTTTTAGCCTCTGAAAATAGCTGGCAGAATTTTGTGGCAGAATTAATTCTTCTCTAAATTCTCTAAGCTATATTTTCAGGACTTGAATCTGAGGGCTTTTTTTGCCTTTTGTTTTCTTTTAGGACAACTTGGAATTCCGACTGCATCTACGATATGAGTTTCTAATGCTGGGTATTCAGCCTGTTATTGACAAACTCAGAGGACATGAAAATGCAACATTGGACAGGTGAAGCAAAAGACTACGTTGTAATGACAAATGTATAGTCTTCTAATTCAGTTTAATATAGCATAACGTGGCCATTTGAATTTAAATATATTTCAGATCACATAATGTACATGTTCTGGCACCTCACAATAAACAATTGACACCAACAATTTCAATTGTACAGCTAGCACAACATAACGGAAGTTTTATCAATATATTGTACTGCTTCCTGAGGAATCAATATGGTTTGGATACCAACAGACTCTAAATGTCTGGGACATTTAAATGCATGGGAACAATGAATATGTACATGGATATTAAACTATCAGTTTAGAACTAAATATTGCAATGTGCTTTGAGCAGGGTTGCCTTTCAGTTGGTCTGGAAGCTGCAGTTGGTTCAGAATACTACAGCTAGACTATTGAAGGGAGCAACCTAGTGTAGACATATTTTAGTTATTCCAAAGTTTGCTACTTAGCAAAATTTAAAACACGCTCTTAAAGTTTGAATTGAGTGTGACTTAAGACCTACAGACCTTTTGGAGGTTATTACTTGCAAGCTAGCCTATTCCTTCCAAGGAAGGATACTGTTTTGAAAGTGCATTTGCTAGAATGTATATTGGTGGTCTTAATGCAGATCTTTTGGGCATGGAATTACCAGTTCAGTTATTGTTGGTATCAGCTGAAACCTTATTAGTTCACCCAGGCTTTTAATTGAATCAATGCTGTGATATTTCTTGTTATCTTGTTATCCTATTTTCTGCTATCCTAATACTTTATGTTTGAATCATATTTTGCATTCCCACTTGATGTTTATTGCAGCTATCATGCAGCTGGAAACTGATGTAAATAAAATGAACTAAATCATAAAATGAACTGCATGATTTAAGTATATAGGGGCAATTTCCCCCTTTCCTCTTAAAGTCTTGAAAATATGTAGCAGCTTGAGTGAGATAGTGTAGATTGGAAAACAATTCTTCTTCCAACTAGGGTTTTTAAAAAAAACAAAAACAAAAAATGGGGCTGGGCAAGGGAATTTTGCAAATAATAAGACAGGAAGAATTGAAACCTCCAAACTAACATACAGTGGTCAACACTGTATTTCTCTCTGAGAATAAATGAATCTGCATGCTATATATTTAATGTTCATCCTTAGTTGATTATTTCAGTTGATGCCAACTTATAACTTTTAGTTGTCTCCCAGTTGGTCTTATTCTGTGGTTCAAATGGCAGATCCAGTTTTTCAAGATACCATCTGCATTGTGCTTAAATCTAAATAAGCACATTGATCTAGTTTTGCCTTTTATTATGTCATGAAAATAACATCTGAATGTAGGAACCCCCCCCCCAATCCACATTGATTTAAGGGCAGCATATCAAATTTTGAAACTAATTCCAACTGAGCTCACATCATTATGAATAACATATAGATGGTGAACATGTTTATTTTTCCTCTAGGCACTTAGATTTCTTTGAGATGGTTCGAAATGAAGATGACTTGGAACTTGCGAAGAGGTTTGAAATGGTGGGTGTTCCCCTAAAAAGCTTTTGCAGCTAAGAACTGTTAGTTTGCCTTAGCTACTACTATAAACATACCAGATTTTTCTGCGGGATAAAGACATGGTTTTCATATAACTAAAGAAAAATGAGAAGTTTTCTTTCTTATATACAGAATAAAAAGTATAACAAGGATTATTTTTTTAAAAAAAAAGTTAATTCAGACCTTGTCATTTAACTGGACTATTATGGCAGTGATGGCTTAAAATGCCGCAATTTGATTTTTGTTCATTCACGCATTTATAGTTTGGGTGTTAGGAATATTTGTTGGTTACCAATAGTTCGCTGGTCCAGATTGCTTAATATGCTTTGTTTGCTCACTTAGGAAATAAAAGACACTGGATGATCCCAGAGTCTTTTTCCAATACAGTTTTCTTTATCTCTGTTTTAGATCTGCCATGTTTACATTCTGAAGTTTTGTTTCTGTCTTTGCTCTTGGGCTTTGACCACCTAAAATGGTGTTTTGTGGCATGTCCCTACCATTTGGATGTTTGCACATTTGCTGTTCCAATTTCACACAGCTTTAATTTTATAACCCCAGGTTCTGTCCACTTTAAGGGGCTTTAGATCTAGTGCTGGATTCAGCACCATGAATCTTAGGATCTCAGTGGACAGCTCCTCACTCCTCTTTGAAGCAAGCACCTGCTGCAGCCTAGTCCTCAATGGATACCCTTTTTCTATTTGAAGTCTAGAAGAATCAAACAAGTACTCAGTATATCAAAGTCACACTACATTGGACTACACTGGAATTATTGACATGATTGCCCTTATTGCTTCTTTTTTAAAAAGGCTAGAACATGTCCCAATGTTATGAGTGTATCCCCATAAGTGCTAGTTCCCATCTACTGTAGTGTTAGTACACAGACAGTGTAGACATAAATAACATTCAGTGTCAGATATAAGTCCAGTAAAATGTTGTTGCATCAAAACAGGAATAGGTTTTCAAATAACATTAATGGAGTAGAATAGAGAAGTTACCAAATATTTTGTCAAGTAAGATAAAAAGATAAGTGTGCTCTATAATATAAGATAAAGGTATTTTATAATAGGTTTGTGAGCATGAAACATGAATGTCACCTATTCTGAGAGTATGAAACCCCCACCACTAAATATGCTATAGTATGTTTTTTTTCAGAATTCTTATTCTTATTCCAAGCACAATAGATTCTATTATTGGTTTGTAACAGTGGTCTTTTTTAATATACAGTAGATAATTTCCCAATCAATTGTTTAATTTTTAATAGCAAAAGTAACATATGCATTCTTAATATTAGAAACTGGAAAAAAAATTGTTAACCCAGGGAGTATTACTGGAGAATATTGAATCTACCATATTTTTCGGACTATAAGACGTGTATCTTTTTCCCTCAAAAAAAGAGGCTGAAAATCTGAATATAGGATTTTTTTTGCCTCCTGAAACCCTGCGTCCTTTTGCAAAAATGGCATGCATAGCCTTTAGGAGGCTTCCAGAATTCTCCTGGGGGCTGGGGAGGGCAAAAATGAGCAGAACGGGGTCATTTTTTGCCTCCCAGCCCCCAGGAGTTCTCTATAAGCTCCTAAAGCTATGCATGCCCTTTTTTGACAAAAATGGGCCCATTTTCATGATAAATGGGCTGTTTTTTGCTCATTTTTGGCCTCCCATGCCCTTCCAGCCCCCCGGGAGCACTCTACAAGCCTCCTAAAGGCTTTGCATGGCCTTTGTGGACAAAAATGGGCCCATTTTCATGAAAAATGGGCTGTTTTGGGGCGGTCTACACATTGCAAAACCTTTTTTTTTTTAATTGCCTCTTCAAAATCTTGGTGCATCTTATACTCCAGTGTGTCTTATACTCTGAAAAATACAGTATTTTCTCCACAACACTGGAGACACCACACAACTTTTTGTTTGGAAAATATATTTCCAGAAATCATCAAGCCACAATTTCCATAATTTGCTAAGTCATTCCATCCCCAAATTGATGAATTTTGTGCATCCCTTCTTAATGTATGTTAATGAATTGTTTTAGATTAGGTAACTCTAAACATAACAGAAATAAAGATAAGTTGTGACATCTTGTAGTAATTACCTATAATGTAGTAGGATACTTTCTTTTCTTTCTGGAAATAACCTGATAGATAGATGTGAATGGATCCACCATTAAATAAACATCCCAGTGTCAAGTAGCATTCTAACTGGCATTAGACATGTAATAGATACACACTCCAATAGCTGAACTGAGTTTCAAAATTGTCAAAATTATTATTTTCTTTTTAAAATGTGGCATTTTATTCTTATATGCAGACATCACATAATGCAGCAAATGCAAGGCATAAGCAAGAGATTGGGTTTCAGCTTCCAGTTTCTTGATGAGCATAGATGTTGACAGCTATTTTTCACAAACTAATATAACATCGCCTTATTCTGTTCACCTTTTTACATTCTGACATTTATATGTTTTGGCTACTTGGTCTAAATATGCTTCATGATGATTTTTATTATAATTTTTCTTTGCTGTATTTTGTTGCAGGTACATATTGACACAAAAAGCGCCTCACAGATGTTTGAACTGATCAAGAAGAAGTTGAAGCACACAGATGCTTACCCCTATTTACTGTCTGTACTCCAGCACTGCTTACAAATGCCTTGTAAGTAGATGATTTCAAAATCAAAGGGAAAATGCTGTTATATGTAAGAAGTTAGCTGGTAGAGCTAATGATCCATGAGACTGGTACCAATTTCATAATACAGCATGTTGGATTATTACCACATTTTACCATATTGCTATTAGCCAGTCTGGTCTAGTTAAGACACTAGGTTAGAAAGCAGGAGATCATGAGTTCAAATCCCACTGGATTTGAAATCCCATTAGCCAGCTGGATGACTTTGGGCCCATCAGCCCAAGCCACCTCACAAGGTCATTGCTGTGGGGAAAATAAGAGGTGGAAGGTGTGTTGGATATGTTCACTGTCTTGAGTTATTTGTGAAAATAATAAATTTGGGATACAAACAAATAAAATCTTTAATGTTTTGGTATGGACAGTAATATCACATCATTGTGGTATTACAACATAGAACATTACAATGTTACAACAAAGGATAAAGTCATCTTATTAGAGCAAAATGAACATCGATCTTTTTTTCTTCAGCTAGCAGCTGTCCAGTTCCTTGTAATAGGAATATTTTTCAGCTTTGTTCGAATCCTAAAAAGAAGCTGATCTGGACAGATTCAAGGGATATTCTAATGTAGAAGACTTCCTCAGAAGCGGCAAAAAATGAAGCTTTATTAAATTTCTTTACAAATTTGGATATTGGTTAAGACAAAAAATAACCAGTCAGTATCTCCTTTAGTTATCCCTATAAAGATGGTAGAAGAGTTGGAAAGCTACATGGGGTGGAGACTTGGATGGGAAGAGAAAGTAGAGGTATATTCTTAGTAAGGTTCTCCCATTACAGTGTTTTAGAGATAGAAAGGTAAATTAATATTTACTGAAACTATTCTGCTATTCACTGCCTGTGTATTAGTCTCCCTCCCCCTCCCCAAGCAGGAAAGATAAAGGTTTTGGTAGAATCTGTAAGCCTTGCAAGAACTATATGTCATTTAAATAGAGAGAACACAACAAGAGGAAAATCTGCATTCCCAGACTGCTCAGAATGGAACAGTCAGGAGCATTTTCAGATCTGGAAATATAGACCAACTTATTAAAATATTGGTGGAGCATATCCTTCAATCAAATAATCTTGTCTTTTGCCTTTCATTTTCCTGATCACTAGGGTAAGATACATGGCATCCTGAATCTCATTGTTGCCAAAGCAATCTTAACAGGTGCTTTGGCATGCATCCTGTGATAGGTGATAGCAAAGTGATAGCAAAACACTTAGTCTTACACACTTAATCAAAGATTTTTTTAATTAAACCAGTACATCCTATCTTTAGTGTGCAGTAGCTGTGCCTGGTAGGATAATATGATTTTCCCTTCCAGTTCTCCAGCTAGAAGCACTTAATTAGAGGTCCAGAAGAAAATGGTTCCGATACAAAATAGATCCTAGTACTTTCCAAGAAGGGAAAGTAAGATATTACCTGTTATTCTTTTGCAAAGTTGAAAACTAATTCATTAGACAATTTTGATATTCTGGGAAGCTGATTACTCATACGTTCTGACCATGCAGTATGGATTATCTCTCAGACTCACCATTTCCATAGAACTAAAAGGAAGGGAGAGATAGATTAGCTCACTACAGAGTTTTTGCTGGCTTTCCCAGAGAACGTTTCCCTGTTCCCACTTAAGATCCCCACCCCCACCCCCCAAACATGAAGCAGCCATTTCTTGCTTAACAAGCAATAAAAAGAGAAAAGTTGGATGAAGTCCATCTGGAAACAAAGTTCAACTTGATTAAATTATTAGATTTTTTTTCTTTTTTAAAGGAACAAGAAAGAACGTTTGTGTTAAGGGTCGGAGATATGCAGGTTCCACTCTTAATTAACACAGAATCTTGATGAAAAACAAAACACTAGCCAGATGAACACTCTTGTTCTACTATGGGAAATTCACAGAAAATACTTCATTCCCATCTTACTTCATGGGAACTGATAAATAAAAGGTTCTCAAGCCCTAATTGGAAAAGCAAATTAGCGATTTCTCTGAAGTGTATCATACAAATTTGGGAATATTAAATTTATTTAACAATCTAGCAACAACTAAATATAGTTTGTTTTCATTTAGAGTTAGCCACTCAAATTTAATCAAAGGTGCTGAGAGCAAATTTACAGTTGCTGACCTTTTGCAGCCCACTTCAAAATTTGGGCTTGACACGTTCAACACATTAATGCAGGGTGGAACTGTTCATACTGCGTCTATTGGCTGCACTTTTCTGCCTCATGTTTATGTGTCTGAAGGCTGATGTCAGGGTTCCAAATAGCATCCAAAAGTAAATCAGAGTCCGGGGCAAGTTCCAATTTATTAAGAGAGCCATATTGGCACATCTTGGAAAACCAGAATCAAAGCTTCCAGGTTTTCCCACCCAGTTGAAAGTTCAAGATCCTGCCCAACACCCACAAGTCCATCACATGGTCCAATCTTCCACTGCCATGAAGACAGAGTCCACCCATCCAGTTCTGGCCAGATGCAGAGACAAAGGATGACCTTGAGTTTCTAAGAAGAATGTTGTTATGGCTACAGATCACTCAACTCCGTATAATCCCCCTTCCCATTTTTCCACAATAGAAAATGAATAGTAGAAAGTGTGGCAGGCCCGAAGCCCAAAAGAAAAGATGGCTTGCAGGCCTGACAGCTGAACAGTTATATCAAGGGTGTCAAACTCATGGTGTCACGTTGCCGTCACATGACATTTCATGATGTTTTTTTCCTTCACGGAGCTGGGGTGTGTGTGCTCTATGCATAACACATCACATCCGGCTCACAGGCCACCAGTTTGACACCCCTGAGTTACATATATAGGTAGTCCTTGACTTACGACCACAATTGAGCTCAAAATTTCTTTTGCTTAGGGAGAAAGTTGTTAGGTGAATTTTGCCCCATGTTGTGACCTTTCTTGCCACAGTTATTAAGTGAATCACTGCAGTTGTTAAAGTAACACAGTTGTTAAGTGTATCTGGCATTCCCATTGACTTTGCTTGTCAGAAAGTCACAAGACATGATCACATGACCCTGGGATACTGCTATAGTCATAAATATAAGTCAGTTGCCAAGCATTTGAATTTTGACCATGGAGATGCTGCAACATGAAAAATAGTCAGAATGGCATTTTTTCAGTGCCATTGTAACTTTGAACAGTCACTAAATGAACTGTTGTAAATCAAGGACTGCCTGTATTATAGATATACATCAGAAATAAGGAATCTGGTGCCAAATTTCATGCTTTGAACTTCAGCTCCTGTCAGTCTAAGCCAGTATAATCAATGGCATGAGATTATGAATTTTTTAAAAAAACTTCTAGAAGGAATCAAAGCATCTTCTATAAGTTACTATGGTATAAATCTCTTTAGCTTGTTTTCAGCCTGAAATTGAAACTGAATACTATGGGCAAGCAGAAACTGAATACTATGGGCAAGCAGAAGCTGCACATATAACAGCATCTATGTGGTTTAATTAAAACGTTGAGCAAAAAATAAAGTGTTCCCCAAAATTATTTGTGGTGTGTGTGTGTGTGTGTGTGTGTGAGAGAGAGAGAGAGAGATGGAGGGAGGGAGGGAGGGAGGGAGAGAGGGAGATGTTAGCCTTGCCAGAGTTCACATGATGGTAGGTTTAGATAGATATAAAAAATTGCTTTGAGTGAAAAACAGTAACTTGAAAAAGTTTTTTTTAAAAAATCTTATTTGGTCATTGCAGGACTATTTCAAATATTCAGGCTTATGATCCATAATCCTCAGGTCAAGAACTGAAGTGTGCAATAGTTTATTTTTAATTTTAAAAAGGACTTACTTAAGAGGGAATACTTAGCAGGCTCTGTTTTTCATTTCAGAAGTTCTTCCCCCTTTTTTTCCAATTAAATTTACTGGGTAAGTAAAGGCCCACGTTCCATAAGGTGGAACTTATTGGCCACATCATGTTTTGGGATAACTTGAATATCTTTCTATAAATTTTCCTTTGGAAGTCATAGAAAAGCATAGGAAGTAGATAATAGAAATTCATTTATTTTTAAGCATTATTCATTTTTTATTTCACCTTTTTCTCTGGGAAACCAAGTTTTCCTGTCATTTTGAGTTCATAATCAATTGAGAATAATTCTAATCAAAGGAGAACTGAAGTAAGTTCATAAGCACAATTGTAGTTTCATTCAGCTATTACTTTATTCAATAACTGAGTAGTTGGTCCCAATTGTCACTAAATGAGGATTACTTGTAAATATATTTTTCATATGTGCTCATTTATAATATTCAAAGAAATTGCTTTCAGGGGCTTGTGATTAGATCTCTAAGTTTCCTTACTGGTGTTTGTGATTTCAGATAAAAGGAATGGGGGAACTTTTCAACAATGGCAACTTTTAGACAGGATACTGCAACAAATTGTTCTTCAGGATGAACGAGGGAATGATCCAGATGTATCCACTTTGGAAAACTTCAATGTCAAGAACATCATTAAGATGTAAGAAGCATGAAACCCGGGACTGGATTTTATTCATGCAATATGTTTAAGATAAAGGGCCCCTTCATATATAAGGTTTCATCTGTGTAGAAATAAAATTAGTCAAAATAATATCTATGTTTTTGCCCAGTAAAATTTGCATTAAACTATACTACAACATTTTTCAATAGAGAATTAACTTTATCTAAAAGGCTAAAAGCAATAACAACCGTGTTTCCCCAAAAATAAGATAGGGTCTTATTTTCTGTTGACCCCCGAAATACTTGGCCTTATTATTTATTATCTTTTTATTTTTATTTTTATTTTTGAGATGCAGGAGGTGGCAAGCATGGTCTGCTGCTGTGTTGCAATATTTTTTATTGCTTATTTTAGCACTTGCGCGCAAAAGCCTGATTGGGCTTATTATATGGGAAGGTCTTATTTTCAGGAAAACAGTGAAGAAATGAGCTTATTATCCTATTAGTTCCTAATACGTTTCTATTCTAGGAATATTTCTATTTAAGTTTTTTTTGGAATGGGCTTTAAATAATTTGACTTTATCTTAATTCAGGTTGGTAAATGAAAATGAAGTGAAACAATGGCGAGATCAAGCAGAGAAATTCCGGAAAGGTATGTGGTTATTTCAGAGTTGGGGGAAAAAAATGGAATTTAGACATGTAACTTCAGGTAATCTAGAAAAGGACAAAGCTCAGGGATTGTGTTTTATTGTATTACAAGTTTACTGATGGTAAAGAGCAGCTGACAATGCCTTTTAACATTAGACTGATCTCCCAATTTTGAGTGCCGCTCTCATTAAAAAAAATGCTGATTTTCAGTCTAAAGGTTTTTTTTTTAATACATCTATAGTAATCTACATCAGTATTTTAATGAAATGTTCTTCTCCCCCTATCACTTTATAGTTTAGGTTCTCTGGATTTATTTTACATTTTGGTTGCTTGCAATTATTTAGTTTTCCCTCTACTGTTCGTAGAACATGTTGAACTGATGAGCAGGCTAGAGAAGAAAGAAAGGGAATGTGACATAAAAACCCAAGAGAAAGATGAAATGATGAAGACACTGAATAAAATGAAGGACAAGCTGCAAAGAGAATCCCTGGAGCTTCGCCAAACTCGGGATCAAATGAGTGACCTTGTTGTTCAACTGAATGAATTTTCGGTAGGATACGGGCCCTTTTTCTTCTCTTTCCCTAATATACTTAAACAGAAATATAAGGTTTGAGGTTTTCTGTGGAGAAGGCAACATGTATGGCAACTTATATTGCCAGTGTTTTTAATTCATTCTTGGTCATTGATTCTGTTTTGTTTTGATTTATTTTGATTTATTTTATTTTATTATTTTATTTTATTTTTTTCATTCAATATGAGTGCATTAATTCTGTTTTGTTTTGATTTGTTTTGATTTATATTTTTTTTCATTCAATATGAGTGCATGATGGTATATCATGTTTTAATTAGTAGAAAGTGTCTACAACATATTCAGTCTATTGGCAGAAAGATTAGAATAGAATAGAATACAATAGAATAGAATAGAATTCTTTATTGGCCAAGTGTGAATGGACACACAAGGAATTTGATTTTGGTGCATATGCTCTCAGGGTACATAAAAATACAAGATATTAATATTAAGATGGTTACAAAATTGCAACCCAAACATCTCAAACAATCCACCCTCCTCCAATGCCTGGAGAACATCAAGTTTCCAGAATGTCAACAGGGTGGGGGGGGAAACCACATTTCAGAGGGCAAGGACCATTGCACAGAAATCTGGCTCTTGAAAAGGATTGCTGTTTAATTGAAGAGATCTGGAGTATGTCCACTATGCCAGATTGTACTAGCCAAGCTGAAACCATGGGAAATAGATGATTGCTCAGATAGCTGTATCCTATGCCATTTGGGCTTTACAGATGATAGCCAGCACCTTGAATTGCACCCAGCACTATACTAACAAGCCAATGCAGTTAATGAAGCAGAGGTGTCACATGGATATGTCATGGCAAGCCCATCACTGCATTTTGGAATGGCTGGAGCTTCTGAATGTTTTTTTAAGGGAAGTCCCATGCAGAGTTCATTGCAGTCCTGAATGTCCACTCCAAGAAGGGGCATGACTGGCATGCTAGATGGAGCTGTCCAGAGATCCTCTGGGTCACAGTTCTACCTGCTGCCTACTTTTTAAATTGGAGCTTTGAGTCTAAACCCCCAGGTTTCCTACCACTCCTGTATGAGAAAATGCAACCCCATCCAGAAGTAGATGGAAAATCCTTAAAAGGTTCAGAGCTGCTTGATTATTTTAGGACTGAGCTTGAGTGTTTTTCTACTTAATCTGGCTATAATAGCCTCACTTGGCTGATCTGGGGTGAAATATATATTGTAATTAAGTATTATCACCACACTGATAATAAATACCTAGTTTCAAACCAATGGATGACCTCACTCATTGATTTAATCTTTATGTTAAAAGGGAAGAGTGTTAAGTCCTGTGGCACCCCATAAAGGAGGGATAAAAAACAGCCTTTTCCCCAACACCTATTAAAATATGTGAAGAAGGAAGAGAACCAGCGTAATACAGTCCTCTCAATTCCCAGACATCAGAGTTAGCCCAGATGGATACTGTCACTTGTATCAATGTCCCAATCCAGTTGCACCTCTGCTACAGGTCATCAGGAAATATGATCAAGGCTGTCTCTGTACTGAATCCTGTCCTGAACCCCAAATGGAATAGGTCTAGATAATCCAATCCTTCCAACATCCTCTTAAACTTCTCACGCCCTACCCTAAAAATGAAGGTTAGGGACAGAATAATTATCAAAATAATTGGGTTCAGAGAGAGCCTTTAGAGGACAGGGTGGACCATAGCTTGGTTTAAGACTGCCAACACCATTATATGGTCTCAAAACTACTTGTCACTTTTCCGGACATCTTAATGAGACATTAGGGACATGACTGCAGTGTTTTTTTTAGCAGGGCAACTTGGTCTACCCAAATATGGGACGGAGCATACTGCTTCCGCTTTTGTCTTTCAGCCCCAATCCAGGAGCCTTTGCAGGCAGTCGCTTTTGCATCAAACTATGTTTGTGTTAAATTTATATTTACTGACAAAGAAATAAAGGGAGACTAATATAGATCTATTTCAAATTATTTAACTCTCATCAGCTAGCCATATGCTTCTGAGATTTGAACCCAGAGCTGCTTACATATTAGGTAGATGTATTAACCTCTAAGACACAGGCTCTTTTACCTTTGTTGGCTATACCAGGGAAATATTAAGTGTTTTTTTATCAGGGCAACCTGGTCTACTCAAATATGGGATGGAGCATAATGCAGTACTGCAGGCTAATTCTGTTGACTGCTGACTGCCAGCAGTTCATTCCTGAGCAGCTCAAGGTTAATTCAGCCTTTTATTCTTCTGAGGTTGGTAAAATGGGGGCCCAAATTGTTGGGGTCAATATGCTGACTCTGTAAACTGCTTAGGGAGGACTGAAGGACACTGTGAAGCAGTATATAAGTCTAAGTGCTATTGCTGATTAGCCAAAACATTCCTCATAGAAGCCCTGTAGATTATCCAGGTTTCCATACCTACCTGTCAGGGACTAAATGACCCTATAAAGGGATATATTTTAAAAAATTGACATTTTGTGATTCTTACCACCATGAAGTCTAATATGATTCTTAAAATGTTTGATGAAGGGATGTGATATTTTTGATAATGTAATAAAAACTAGTATGTTTTTACTAATTGCTCTCAAATAATCCTTTTTTTCTAGCAAGGGAATAGTACATTCCCAATTCCTCCCCAACTCCCACCTGGTGGACCATTTTCTTTGTCCTCTTCTCTACGATCATCAGAGATTTTGCCACCGCCTCCCCCACCTCTTCCTTTCTCCAGCTGTCCTCCTCCAGCTCCACCACCACCTCCAGGTGGACCTCCACCCCCACCTGGAGCACCTCCGTTCTTCAATGTCAGTCTGCCTCCAGTTTCTTCCACCACCACCACTACTACGTTCAGCAACAGTGAGATTAGCCTAAAGAAAAAATCAATCCCGCAGCCATCTCATCCACTGAAATCCTTCAACTGGGCCAAATTGAGTGAGGTAAGATTCAAAAATGCTATTTTTGTTTAGCTTCCTATTGATTGAAAAGTTGGAGAAGATTGGAATGTTGAAGATTGTGCTAAGGTAGATATACAATAAGAACCCAATTTTAAGTGCAAAACTGATACTTATTTATTAAAATTATATGATTATATACATAAAATTGCATGAGACACATACAGAGATATGTCACTGACAGAAAGCTAAGATGGCAGATATTGGAAAATCTAATCAACTCAAGTATAGGCACTAAGTACCAGATCCATAGAAACGGTTCTACCATACTAGACAGAACCCAAGGTGCAGACTATACAGAGATTTCAGAGAAGTCCAAAGCATAGTGGCAGAATGTAAGAATTCAGGCAGGAACATTATATATGGAACAACACAATGAAGTAGCTGGCATTGTGTAGAGGAACATCTGCAAAGTCTATGGGCTAGACTTTCCCAAGTCCAGATGGAGAAAATCTGTGGGACTTCCAGAACCAGATGGACAGGTAAGTACTGGTTATGATAAGTTACCAATGCTAAGTGCAGTGCCATCAGGAAAAAGGAGTATGGAGGAGTACTATGGTCTGAAGGAAGAACTAGAGGGGATGTGGAAAGTAAACAGCAAAGTGGTCCCAGTGATGATAGGAACACTTGGGACTGTGACTCCTAAGCTGGGAGAGTGGCTCCAATAGATCCCAGGAACAACATCAGAGCTCTCTGTCCAGTAGATGCTGCACAGAGCTAAGATACTCCGCAGTAGCCTCAGACTCCCAAAGCTCTGATAGAGAACCCGAGATTCAAAAAGATACGTACCACCCATAAGGGTGAGAAGGGATTTTTTTTCTACACACAGACCCACACATCAACTTAAGATATATTTTGAAAGTAAGGCCGATTAGTTTTGAGATGGAAAGAATTTTGTAATTAAATTTCATTACAAAATTCACCACAAAGCTTCTAATACTGCAATCCTGTAATTTAAACATTTTAGCAGAGAGAGAACACACTGACATTTCAAAATACATTCTTCAGTCAATCCTATTTAAATGTTCCTTCCTCCCCCATGTCAAACTCTAGCAAAAACATTCTTTCCACATTGCATGTGGAAGTGTTAGCATTTAAAATTTTATCATGTGTTTACCCAAACACATGCAAATGCCATGGTGTTTATATATACTGTATACCCATGGTCTGCTGGAGCTCTTGTGCACTGTGTTTTCAAGCAAGCCTTTTTGGAAGGAAGCATTTAACTTTGCAGTTTCCACCAAAATGGATGGAGTGTTTGTGTTGGGGGTAGGATTGGTGGCAGTGAAAAACAGGCGGAAAAGTTTGAGACAGCCCTGGGGCTAGAACGCTTACAGAGACTGAATGACATGCAATGCTCTGAACAACTGATTCATTGCATAACCATGTATGAGCATAATCTCCCTCTTCTAGTTACAAATCAATGTAGCTCTTCCTTCTAAAGGAGTACCCAGCCTACCTTTTGCGCAGTACACTTGTTTTCATCCAACTCTACAACTGTCCCCACCTCCTAATTTCCGTCACCCCTATTACTCTTCGGCCATTAAAAAATGCAGATAGAATACTGTCTGTGTTGAATTTGGGTAGCTGCCTAGAAATCCATGCTCTTTTTAAGACTCCCAAGTCACTGAGGGCTCAGCTCAGGCATGTGGAATAAGTGTCCTGGGACCTTTGGAATGCTGCAAGAATGCGCTCTCTCTCTTCTCACTTACTCTCCTTTTCTTTTCAAATATGATGAAGTGAAATATTTGCTGCTCCTCCTGTTCTTGTCTTTCACAGCCACGTGGGGCTATGGGAGACCATGAGAGTAAGTTTTATTTTCAGGAATTGGTACTTGGGGGTGGGGATGGGGGAAGAAAGTTACATGCACATACACAAACATGCTGAACCATGAGAGAGACAGATGTTTCTTTTTAGTTTACAGTGACCAAAAGCTTCTCCTTCCCTCTGGTTAACAGTGGAGACAGCTGTATTGATAAATAGGGGTTAGAGAATGAATAAATAAGCAGTATTGGAGCATGCAGTAATAGTTTGAATTTGGAGAGGAATGCTTTGATTGTGTTTGCCATAATTTGCAGGGTTTGTAGTAGCTACCAAAACTAGGGTGGAACTTCAGTAATAGTATTTAATATTTAGGAAATTTAGTATGTAAGTTATTTTTTCATATGGCTTATACTGAGTTATATCAGTGCATTGCAGGTGCCTGCCAGGTGCCAAAAAGAGGGAAAAATTACGTTGGCTTGCAAGATAGTATCTAGATTGGAAATCCTTGCTTACTGTATATGCAATAATAGGTGGAATACCAGGATTTATCAAAACTAGAATATTTGATTATGTAAAATTGTTCTTGTTTCCCTTGAATAATATTCCATGCATATGCAGAGTTAACATAGGAACAGGAAACTGAGATTCTACTTGATTTGTAAACTTTCTTTTTGTGGAAGGTAATGGATAAACTTTCAGTCATACGATCCCTCACACTATAAACTGGGATTTATAGTACAGCATTTTTTTCCCAAAAAACATTGAAGGTATGTCTATTTTTTCCAGGGTTGTATACATTTCAGTGGCTCTATAAATGAATGAATGAATGACATACATACTACACTATACATCCTATATAGTTCTTGTTACAACCACACATTCAGTGATTGTTGAAACCTGTGAAGTTCTGACTGCTACAATGTCCCTGTTTTTCATGTCTAGCTTACAATTATGCTGTCACAGCAAGCTGCATGCATGTTCTTGTGATTTCCAGTGTTCCCAGCTGGCTTCTCACAAGCAAAACCAATTGGGAAGCCAGCAGGAAGTCATGCCTAATGAAGGCATGAGGACTTCTGAACTGTTATGGCTAAGTGACACAGTCACATGACTTCATACTTTACAACTGTGTCATTTAGCAATGGACATTCTGGTCCCAATTGCTTTCATGAGGGATAGATAGATAGATAGATAGATAGATAGATAGATAGATAGATAGATAGATAGATAGATAGATAGATAGATAGATAGATAGATAGATATAAATAGATAGATAGATAGATAGATATAGATAGATAGATAGATAGATAGATAGATAGATAGATAGATAGATATACAGTTATAGATATATGCTCATTGAATCACACATTCTAAACTTTTCTATGTTCTTTTCTTATCTTACAATTTGTATTCTATAAGTACTATAGCTATGCCTATTTCTTGTATGTTTCTTACAATAATGTCTATCATTTTATTTCCTTCCTCTCCTACACCTAATGTAGGGAGCTAATGACCCCAGCTTAGTTTATTCCTCTCCTTTGTTGCCTTCCCACTTACGATGTGTAAAAACAAAAGTTATATTCTTCTCAGTCTGACTTTTGGCTATCTTTTAGCCATCCAAGATTTGGTTGATGGTTGGCGTTTTTCAGGCTCTTTGGCCAGGCATCTGTTGCCTCTGGCCTGAATTGCTGCTGAGACTTTGGCATCTCTCTGTTTCTGACTCAGAAGGAGAAAGTTTGCTATCCCTGCTGTGAACTATTGTCACTATTACAGAGGTTGGCATGGCTGCCTGGCTCTGCAGCTGCTCTCACCTCTTGGCCCTATTGCTGCTCACAGTTTTCTTCTACTCATGCTTCTGAAATGAATCCCATTTCTTTGGCCCCTTCAGCCACCCTTTGCAGATAACTCCAGGCTTCCAGCCAGTTTTGTTCTGAGCTTCTCCCGAGAAGAGAAGCTTCTCAGCTCATTCCACAACTCCTTCTTGTAATAATGTCTTCACTCCCTCTGCAATACCCATTTCTTCCTGACACGCCTATGAACCTCTTTTTTGTTGCTGGAGATATGGTGTGTGCCGGGCAATTCAGCCGCAAGTTCCAGGGGGAAAAAAAAGTAATGCGCCTGGAAAGACTGTAGCAAAAGTCTCCTACCACAGTCTATGGAGAGAGAGAAAATGACATCAGAACAAATTGAAGAATAAAAAAAAGGAATATAACCAGTGTGTCTTAATGGGAAAGTTTCCAGAGGTTTAATTTTCGATACCTGCTGTTTTCATGTGATAAATTTAGTGAGCTTTAAGGGACTTGGGCTTCATTTTTAAGCAGTCAATTTTGGATTATATTTTTGATTGTAGTCATCTCCACTAGTGTCTTCCCCTGTTGCTCATAAAGATGTGCAGAGTAAAATATGTCCCAAGGTCATTTTCCATATTCTGGTTTTATGTCTCATTCAAAATTATAAACTAGACAGACCAGAACACTCTATAACAGCTCTGAGTGAATTTAACAGAGACAAAGCAGAAAATTTTGCAGTTCTCAATGGAAACTTACTTTGTAATATAAGCCATCCTTATAAGCCAAAAAGTGACTTCAGGAGAGTCCAAAGGCATTGAATGTTTTGCTTTTGTCTTTATTTTTTTGGCCTGGATTTTCTCCAAAAGTTGCATCTTCTTTTAATCATGTTCTGTCCATTGAGTTCTTTCTGACCCCTTTTAGCTTCTCAAAATAATGCATTTTTCTCTTGTTTCTTTAATAAGAGTGAGTGGGAGATAGAATCTGTTCTTAATTAGTTTAATAACTAAGTGGTAATGCACTTTACTATGGGAGTGCCAATTGTGAGCTTCAGTTCAGGAGCTAGGAGTGTCATATTTTTAGTCAGTCTGGACCCCAACATACCACATGCTGGTCAGCTTTCCTTCTCCTTCCCCCTCTGCTTTTTCTTTCTTAAATGTATTTTTTTTAATTTTCTAAAATTTCTGGTTTTTGTTTGCTTTAAAATGTTTTTAGAATAAAATGTATTTTACCCAAAGTATTTCAGATATAATTTAATAAATTATTTAATAAATTAGACAAATGATTTGCAATCAACTACCATGTTTCCCCAAGGGTCTTATTTTCTTTTGACCCCTGAAATAAGTGTTTGGTCTTATTTTTGGAGAGGTCTTATTATTTTTGAGGTGCAGGGGGCGGTGAGCATGGTCACCTCACAGCTGCTGCTATGTTGCAATATTTTCAGGGAGGCCCTAGTTTCGGGGGAGTGCTTATTTTAGTGCATGCACTTAAAAGCCCGATTGGGCTTATTATCTGGGGAGGTCTTATTTTCAGGGAAACAGGGTATGAAAAGAAAAAGATGAGGGAAGCAATGCTCTTAAGTATTACTTTTAATAGTGTTTTGCCTTTGTGTGTATTTGGGAGTTGAAGATGGAACAATGATAGATATGTGAAAATTGTGATTCACTAGAATGTTGTAAGGCTAGCCATAGTTACATATACATCTCTTTGAATTTTAGGAAAAGATACATGGTACAATCTGGCATGAAATTGATGACATACGGGCTTTCAAGATGCTGGATTTGGAAGATTTTGAAAAAATGTTTTCAGCCTATCAAAGACATCAGGTGAGACATTTCAATGCTATTTCCCTCATTCCAGGTTCTGAATTCTCTATGTTCCTCTATAAAAATGGTTTCAGTATTTAGTGCACCAACAGAGAAGCAAGCAGTAGGAAATGTCTTTTCATGGATATGATATTTTGGGGATAAACAGATTGGCTCCAGGTTTGAGTATGCCAAATAAATAGCATTCTGGATGGCACCCTCTTTTATTGGTGGACACTTAATTTACCTGGTGTTGATGACTGGAGATGGGGTGCCACAGCACTAGGCTCTGTTTCCTGTTTCTGTGTTATATCATTCTGAGCATCTTTCTGAGACACTGAGACATAAAATGGTGCATTGACCAAAATACCTAGTGGTAATGAGAACGTTGGCCAGTAAAGTTGGTCAGGTTAGCCACTGAGCCTGACTAGTACAGGTCCTGCGTGAGCAGGGTGTTGGACTAGATGACTTCCAAGGTCCCTTCCAACTCTGTTACTGTTAAGTAGACAAGTTTAATGTAGTTTCAACAAGTGCCTCAGTTTTAACAGTTTTTGATACTGGTCTTGGAGGTAAACTATGTTATTATTACATTACATTTTGTTTGCCATAATGTCTGCCTTTAGTGGAAAAATATAGTACTTGGCATTACCAATCTGATTTGTGGTTGCAGTTGTTATATGATGAGTAGTGGTGTTTAGTGTAGTTTGGCATTGGCTTGCTTTGATTTGGTCTGGTCTGGTCTGGTCTAGTCTAGTAATTCAAATTTATTAGTCACCCAACTCAAATGGAATATTTTTAGTCGTTTTTCACTTGTCTTGTTAATGATGTTAATTCCATTTCCCCTCTCATTTTGTAATACAGTTTCTTCTTAGCCAATAAATCTTGCATAATAAATTTAGATTGGCTCAGCCTTGTGTTTGGCTTACTTCATTTTCTTTACTTTTCTTTCTTATACTTATGCTTTACTTTCATTTTCTTATAATAGATTATAATGGATATTTAATGCTAACAGTAGTGACATACTTTTAATAGCAGCTGTACAGTATCCCCCCTCCTTTTTTTTGGAAAGTGGATTGCCCTCATGCTGTCTTTCTCTCATAAATGAGACTCAACTGGATAGATCACTGGGATTTTAACTTTTTCCTCCTTCTTTTCCAAATTCTTTCTTAGCTATTAAATTATATTTTGAAAACATGCTTTCTCCCAGTTGTCTGATTTACAAATGCTAGTCCAAAGATGGGCTGGAAGTTCAGCTTTTTTTCTCCAATAATATAAAACAGTGGTGCTACACTGTATGGAACTGTTGAAAGACTTTAATAAATTAGTCCAGAAAAACTGACCTGACTCCGGTACCTTTCCATTTCTCTTTGGAAATGAACCATTTAATTTTCAGGACTCCTAAAAGATTCAGATTCATTTTTATTGCTAAAAAGCACACGAAAATGAGTGGGCCACTTCTGAATCAATGGGTAAAGTTTGGTTCCCATTCACTGACAAATGACCTCTTATCACTTCTTGTCAACCACAAAACTGTAATAACCAAGTTTGGGACAGGCTAAGGCCATTATGGTGAACCTATGGCACACGTACCAGAGGTGGCATGCAAAGCTCTCTGTGTGGGCATGCTCTTCCAGATTCTGTCACGCGCATGCACACCGGAACCCGGAAGTGCAGCTGGCCACCATGCACATGGGCACCAACCAGCTGCTCTCTTCCGGGTTCCGGCATGCACAGGCTCCAGTTGGCAATCGGTGCCAAAAAGGTTAATCATCACTGGGCTAAGGCTTTATACCAAATTGAGATTATGTTCCTGGTATGTTTCCATCTGATTAAGCCAATTTAGAGATTTAGATAGTTAATTGAAGACTTCCTGTCTTGTCACAGGAAATAGATTGGAACTGGATCATGATTCTGCAAGTTTTAAGATATGATGAAAATGAGGTTTGCTTGTCTAAACAGATCAGTTCTATTCATTCACCGGCTTTAAACCTCAGCCAAATGAAGCAAAACTCAGCAAATCCCAGAGTGATTTGGTGGTGGGGGGAGGGTGTTGCATGCATGAGCATGAATGAGACATTTCTTTTTCTTGCTGCAGTTAATATGATATTGTATTTGGTCCCCCCGGCTTCTTTTCCTGTAAACGACTTCTTTTTTTTAAGAAAAGACAGAGTGTCTGTTCTTCACTCCATACAAAAGTATTTGCTGTTTGTTATATACTAAGAAGGCAACGTTAAACAGGAATAGAATTTTACTCCAAGGTCTCTCATTGATTCTTTTATGATGTTGAAAAGGCCAGTTTATTATTTTATAACATCACTTACAAAATTGCAAAAAGAAAGTATTGAGAAACCTTATTTGTTACCTATAAAATCCAGTTAACTATTATCTTTAGAACCTCTATGGAAAAGGGACAAATTCTGCACAGTTCACTAATATCTTTTGTGTCTATGGAAGGGAGAACAAACTGTGATGCATTTCATCTTTGATTATTTTAATAGTGTCATGTTAGCCAGGGCGTCAGTAGAAGATCAAATATTATTGCTTTGATAAACTCTGTACCTTTTTATTGCTGTTGCTAACTGTTGGCATGTTTCCTTCTCTATTATCTTCAACTGTTGCCTGAGTAGGACCTGTTAACTAATCCTTCTTCCTCCTGTAAGCCGGTAAGTATTACTGCCTGTCCCTTTTCTGACTTTGCCGATTTCTTTTCCAGTGTTTAGATCACGAGATCCATCTGTAACTTCATAATCCACTTTGTTTATTGCATGAATAAACCTTATCTTTCATCTGTACCTATATAGCTGTTTCTGTGACTAAGACAAAGGATTGCTCTGCATGAATTTTGAGAGACAGATATTAACATTCAGTCTGCTTTTGTGTATCCAAGCCCACATGAGTAAGTGAGAGATATAGGAGATGGCACTGTCAGTTTTGTTTACGAGACAGAATAGTCTTTACTCACCTCTTGCAAATAATCCTGTTACTTTTATTTACTAAAGAAGGGGTCTTGAGTTTCAATTGTTAATGGGCGCATCTTTTGAGTTGAGTTATGTCATGGATGAATAGAAGAGGGAGGTGAATTTAATGATTCTTCCTCTTTCAGCTTCTCATTTCTTAGAATATCTGCTCCATTAAACAGAAGATCTTCTGGAACAGTATGAAATTTTAGGAATTTGGTTGTATTGTTATTTATTTGCTGGCTTCTATGTACTACCCCATGCCAATATGACACTCAGTGACTTGTATTCTTACAATAAAAAGATCGCAAAAGTAAATCTCAAACATAGTTCACCATGAAAATACCTGATTGATACTAGATTGTTTCTTAGCATCCTAGTATTCATAGTGATTTTTTTAAAAAACCAAGCTATAAAGAGGAACTGAGAAAAAAGCAAGCAAGAAAGAAATAATCCTAAATCTAACCTTAGCTTGATAATTGAAAAACCTCTTGAAAGAAGGCAATATCAAATAATTCTGCATTGCTGCCAAGAAGTCTATAAAGCTGTGTCCTTTGTAGCCACTAGAAATTAATTCAACTTAATTTCCTTCAATTTTTAAGGAGTTGTAGGGGAAAGTTAAATCAACAAATTTGTTTCTTCTTACCTCTCTAACATCCTTTTTTAAATCACATTCCTATCCATAAAGTCAAAGGTTATTTTACTTACCAGGTGCCAATACAATCCCTGTGGTATTTCTTAATAGTATTGTTCCTATTATTATTGTAATAGTTTTGAACATACTTTATTTATTTGGATTCAAGTTTATATCATGTGTCATAATGCATGTCACTGTGTATGTGATGTGTTCTTTATTTAATTATACTTTTCAGGCAATCCCATTTATAGCAAAGGCAATAAGATAGGGACCTTAGATGCACATATGTATGCATGCATGTTTACACATATACGGTTGGTTGCCTGTTGCACTTACATCTGGATTTGCAAGGAAAAACAAATGAGGAAATAACCCATGTTTATATGGTTTCTTATTTTTAAAAAAGTTTTATTTTTATAGCATTGCAATCCTACAACTTCGGTGGATTTCCTCCCATGCTGACTACTTTGGATATGATGTACTGTCCACCTAATGTTCCTTCTCAGTATTGCATTGACCGAAAAATGGACAAGAAAAAAGAAATAATTCCACATTTTTTAAACTATTTGTAGAAGGAAATGGGATCAACTGAAGACTTATACTTATCCAGTCGAAAGGTGAAAGAGCTTTCTGTGATTGATGGCCGGAGAGCACAAAATTGTGTCATCCTCCTTTCCAAGTAAGTTTACTGTCTCTTGCATTTGTCTGGAATTTCAATTTGTTGGTATACAGAAAGGATGCAAATAGAATTCCTATTTGACTGCTGCGATTCCAAACATTTTAGACCAGAATCTGTCTCTGAAATGTTCTTGAGGAATGAAAGATGTTTAGGTTTCTCTCCAATATCAACTTTGATCAATTCTGTCTTTCACATTAATATAAATGCATCAGCTTGGGATTTAAACTAATTTGTGATATAAACTCTAACAGTGATTTACATAGCTTGGCAGTTTGTATATCTTGAATTTTTAAAATCTAAATATTGATTTATTGGATTTTACATCCTCACTTATCAGACAGTTTCTTAGAAATATTGTTTAGATTTTCCAATGTATGTTTGTGGCTGTTAATAAAAAAATTATTCTTTCTGGCAATTTGGTAAATTTTATGCATTTTTTTCTGTTTTATTCATATCAAATGCTTCATTAATTAAAATAATGTTTTTTGTGTAACCTAATTTTTTACATAATTGAGTAAAGAATAATTGGAAGTAAATGCTTCATTTGCTCATGATTGAGGCAGTATGCAAAGAAATGGTGCATTGACATGTTTGGCATTTATAAGCAGCTGCACCTTTGATGTTTAGCTGAATTCCTTGTCTTTTCTGCTTTTGACAGAAGATAGTTATAATAAATGTATTGTGGGATGGGAAAAAAGTGCTAAATAACTGATACAAATAAGTAACTGATGAAATATTCTCAGCTTGCATTCATCTTTTTAGGTACATAGGCATCAAATATTTGAAACCAAGAAAAAACATTCAAGCATGCCTAACACTGCTTTATTTTCTAACATGAGAAGTAATAGGATTAAGAGCTTTGGTATTAAGAACTCAAGTTACTTTTATGAATGAATACACAAGAATGGTTCCAGACAGAGGAGTCTTAGCATGACCACTTATAGACAAAGCATGGGTTGTTCCACCTTTTTCTTCTTAACAATTTTTAATGAAAATTAAAAAGCTGGAAGGAGGACGATCATAATCATCTTCTATCATTCATAGACTTCTTCATTTAAGTCCATGACTGAGGCAATGTGGTTATCTAATAAAATTCTTGTTTTAATGCATCTTGAGTTAAAAATATTTTTAATAAAAATCAGAAAGAATGTTTAAATGTTCTTTGAAAAGAACCATGTCTGTTAATATACGTACAACTTTATAGAAAACAACTTTTACAAGCAGCGTTGTACGAAATAATACGCTTCAGCATCTCCATGTTCTGTTTTATACATTATTTTTGTTCTTTAAACTTTTCATCTGTCTTAAGGGATCTCCATCCAACCACAATATTTGTTTCTCTCCCCCTTCACTCTTCTTTCATTTATTTGTTTGCTATGTGATCATCTATGCTCACCATTCACTGGAGCATAATATGGAACTATCACCAACCTATGGATTACTATGTTCTTATTCACCTACAAATTCTGAATGACACTAATTGATGCTTCTCTTTTTTTATCCCTTTCCTACTGAACCTATAGTTTCCTTTCACTAATTATATTCATCAATATGAGTACATGCACTCAACAAGAACACAATTCTTAGTTTCATAGAACTTAGTTATTTTCTTATTTCATTCCATTTGCTTATTCATGCTTTTTAGCCTTTATTCTTCTTTATGTCAAGTCATAGTTTTCCATATGCAACATTTGTTATTTAATGGATATTGACCTCCATTACCCACTATGGACTTGATCAATCATGTTTTTCACATAACATTTTTAATAAAAACAATTACCAGCCCAAATCAACCTCTGCAAATGTTTACCATAAAGATAGTACCACTCATTTTGCCCAACATATCATAAAAGCAATCAAAGCTTAGTTTTACCCACACCTTTCTCT
Source organism: Thamnophis elegans (assembly GCF_009769535.1). NCBI lineage: Eukaryota > Metazoa > Chordata > Lepidosauria > Squamata > Natricidae > Thamnophis > Thamnophis elegans. The sequence continues at coordinate 80,305,416 of NC_045544.1, forward strand.
GATATTCCAAGAAACCTGGAATCTGTAAGAGACTATTATGCAAGTCAACATATTGTTACTTACATCCCACCAACTATCAGTAGGATACAAGCAACATACTGAGAGGCTTAAAATGCAAGGTGCATAATTTTGTATGCAAAATATTTTATTTAAATCTCAAATAGATTCTTGAAAGTTTAATTGCACAGTTCTTGAGTCAACTAACTTTCAGTAATAAATTGGGGGCGATATTAACAATTAAGAACTGTAGTTGGGGTTTTCTTTCTGTATGTGTATCTTTGAGTGGAGTGCAGAGTCTCCTGCAGTTTTCTTGGCCAGATTTCATAAGTGATTTGCTATTGCCTGCTTCCTAGAACTGAGAGAATGTGATTGACCCCCAAGGTGTATCCAGTTGATTTAATGCCTAAGGCAGGACTAGAAGTCACAAACTCTAGCCTTAACTGGTCAGTTTGTAAGATGATCAGTTTTAATAAAAGTTTACTTTGAATTACATTACAATGTTTTTCCTCCAGAAAAACAATTGCAAATATCTCAAGATACTCAGAGAATATTTTGCTGTTATATCCTAAATAGAATTTTAGTAGTGGTGTCTGTTTCCTGATCTTACCTAACTTAAGGGGCTGATGCCCCACATCAGAAATGTCTGTAATAGGAGAAAAAGAAAAGAAATAGAACCCTAAGAGAATATTTGGGCATACTTAGTGGACATGAAATTCTAGCTCACTCCTATGGGATGAAATGTTAACCAGGAGGAATGGGAAATTAAACTGAATATTCTAGGAAAAAACAGAATTCATTGATCGATGTACAGTTTTGTTCCACCGAGAGCTAGGGCATGACATGAATATAATATGTGCCTGCACATTTAAAAAAAATACTTTTATCATGTGAGTGCACTGCACAATGCAGTGGTTGCACAGTATAGAAAAAAGTGTAACTACTTTGAAGAGTTGTAGACAAATATGTTTGAGCCCCCATGAACTCTGAAATATCTTTGGGTATCTTTTGGACTTAAACCCAAAGCATTTCATAGCTCTAATAGTTCACTGTTGCAAGCAGGGGTGGGTTCTGGACAGCACTACTGCTGGTTTGCTCGTGTGGGCGCTTCATATGTGCCCACATGCTTAATGTGTGCTTCATGTGCATGCGCAGTGCAATTAAAATTGTTCTGCGCATGCATAGAACTGAAAAACAAGGTGGCAGTGCCAACCATGGAACTGGTTCAGGGGCGTGGCAGGCCTGGGTTGCTGCCAATTCCAGAGACCTAGGGCGCCAAACCACTACCAGTTCGGCCAAACTGGTAGGAACCCACCACTGCTCCAAAGATGAACATTACAGACAGTACAATGTTTTGCTTATTCCAATATATTCCTCTATGCCTATATATTGTAATTAATAAAATATAAACATTTAAAATGAGAAGTGCTTCAGGCTCAAACATTATACTAAGCCTCACATTATTCTTATACCATGTGCTTTTGATAGAAATATGTAACAGATTTTATGTTTATGCAAATGCATATGCTAAAACCTCAGATGCTGTAATGATCAGCATTTTAGTATGGAATGCACATAGAATTTCAGCATAGATTCAAACAGTAGACTTAAAATGTGAAGCAAGTCAAGCTATCCTATTCAGTTTTAGTCTCCTCCACAATTTATTTTTCTTCATTCCAGAGAATAAAATAAAACTGAAAAGCTAAGAAAGGTCAGCACTGAATGTATAAAATTCAATGAAAGTGAACACTATTGCTTAAAGGAGTAGACATCCAACATGAGTTGCCTCTTCCCCCTTTTTATTTTTCTAGTGCTGAGATTCCATGATCTTAACATTCAATCATTGCATATTGCAGTCTTTAATTAAATCAAGCATCCTGTGTGGAACTATCATGTCTAAAATTTCTATCAGTAAGCCGTGTGCTCATCTTTACTCTCCAAAAGACATGGTTTTTTTTTATTTTGGCAGTCATAGGAATATCTAAAGGCTCAAAGGCAAGTCAAGCAAAGTTTGATTTTGGCTTGGCATCACACAAGACATTACTTGGCAGACATCAGCAATGTTAACAAGCATGTCACCCTCTCCCCAAATCCTCTTTTGCTCAATGCACATTATTAGGGCCAAAAGAATAACATCTTAATCATCTGCAATTCCAAAATCGTTTCAGACATGTCCTGTTTTCTCTATAGTTGGTTCAAATTAAATCAAACCAAACTTATGATGATCAAAATTCAGGAGAACCAGTTCAGCATAATTATAATATTAATACATTGAAATTTGTAGTACAAGTCCAAACTGGCAAATTTGAATTACCTGTTGCTGCATTTTTACAGCCACACAAAAATTTGACTCCAATGTTAATATTAGCAAGATTGGAGACTGAAAGTGTCCTTCTTGAAAGATGTTGCCACACTGTTAGTATGTAATCTTTCGCAGATCCCTGTAAAATTTACAGCAAAACAATATGTGTTGACCGGTTTCTATTTTCCCACAGTCATATATGGGGCAGATGTGTTTTGTTAATGGAGTTTAGGTGAATTTTCGCTGCAATAAAGCCAACCAGAGGACATTGTGCCTGGCCCTATAAAGTCCTTCCGTAATCTTGGGATGGGGGTGGGTGGGTGGGGGGTAAACGTGTATCGCTAGTTTGCAGATTCCCATGTGTTTGGACTGTCAGGACTGTTCCAGGAAAGCATGCTAACTTGATTTTGGTATTCAGTATCGTACAGCCTTTGAAGGACTACTTTCTTTTCTTGCCTAGTCAAAACCAAATTCACTGCCAATATGCATGGTGAGCGATGATGGTCATCCTTCAAAATTCACAGAACCAAGCCATTAGGGAAAACTGTTATCTTCAATTGATGTGTTAGAACTAACCATAATGCCCATCTAGTTCTGCTTTGAGCCTAAAACTGTGTTGTAGATGCATCTTGGAGCTGCCAGTACCTTAGAAACTTATCTAAAATGATTTTTCTTTAAAAATGTATATTGATTGTGTATAAACTATTAGACCCACTAGCAATTACCTAGTGCCTGATCTATTGCATTTCAAATATACTGGACTTATAATGATTGACTTTAATTTTCCATAGCTTCCCACTTAGCGTTACCATTAATTGTGACTTGAGACCACCACATTCCAAAAGCTCTAGATTGGAGAATCTTGTAAATTTACCCTTTTCCCACCTACTCTAAACAACAACATGTCCTTCCTTCTTATTTTGTCATTATTTTTGAGAATTAATTGTTCTGTGTTGAAAAAGAGGCAGCTGAGCATTGTCCATGAATAAATAAGTATTTTTTCTTCCAATATTTTTTTCACATAATTTATGTTAATATCATTGATAGTTTCAGAAAGAAAAGGAAAGAAAGATGTATTCTAGTTAAAGATAGGACACTCCATATCAGGGGTGGGCTCCATCAGGCACTAATGCTGGTTCACTGGTGTGTGTGCTGCGTGCATGCACAGTGCAATAAAAATTGTTCTGCGCATGAAGAGAAGCAAAAAACAAGATGGTGGCGCCTATGGTGCCACCAGGAGAACCATTTTGGGGGTGTGGCAGGCCTGGGTCTCTGCTGGTTCCAACAACCCAGGCCGCCAAACCATTACTGAACCGGTCTGAACTGTAGGAACCCACCACTGCTCCATATGTTTTAAAAACATAATGGATTGAACAACACTTTTAAGCAATGTGTTTTAACACTTAGCTTACCCATGTTTAAACACTTAACAACATCTTCCTTTTTACCTAGTAGTCTCTTACCCTTCTCCATGTGCTTAAATGTTGAATTTTTAATACCCTAGTCTAGGCTATTGCTATTTTTTCTATATCTGTGGTTTTCTTTTTTTTCTCTATAGCATGAGAAAATAAAATTCCAATGGGTTTTCTCCTAAAAAAAAGTCCCTTGGAATCCTCAATGGCATTTTGTCTCTTTTCTCAGTGTCTATATTCTTATTCCTCTGACTCTTTGCTTAGTCATTCACAAGTAGTCTGAAACAGAAAGTATTTAGGGAGAAGAAAATAGTGAAGGTTTTGTTGAATAATTGTGATGTGATTCATTCACTTGCCCCATGGACAGTGATCCTCTTTCTGCAGTCTGTCAACTTCAGTTATAATTCTGTGTCTCTCTGTAAGATTAACTGAGCTATATCAAATTGGGAGCGTAAGGAATGAATTTTAAAAAGGCCATTAGGTTTTTTTCCCCCAATTTTCCTTTGGAGTTTTAAGTGATTTATGGGAATGGATAGAAGTTGTGCTGGCTAGAGATTACAATATGCAAACTGGCATTGATCATGTTTGTAAATTCACTATATGGACTACAAAAGAAAGAAATAATTCAGGTGCCAAAAAAGTAATTAGAAGTAGTATACTATTGTTTGTCCCTTTGATTTTTTCAGTGTTCTTTTTTTGCATGTGCATTTAGCTGTATCTATCGTAACCTATAACTTCAGGGATTAGTACTGAAAATATCCTGGTTTTCGTTCCAGGGGATGATTTGCCAGATTTCAGATATTATTTTGCCAATATTTTAATGTCTTTTTATTAGTTGTAGTTGGAAGTGGTTAATGGAAAACAAAATGCTCTCTCACCAAAAATAGTTTTTGAAGATGACTCTCAAAATACTTGGAACTTTGATTTTGATTATTTTTTCAATATACCTGAAGTTGGGGAAACAATTTGTTAGAAGGAAGACTAGATCTTCCCTTCTAATTTTAGACATTTTTTAAACAAATGCAAGGATGAGAAAGCATCCAGAAAGAATCCTTCCATTGTGAGGAACTGAATGGTATAGATTCTGCAAAACTGCATCTCATGATTTTTTTTCCTTTTTTTTTTTTTTTTTTTTTTTTTGTATATGTAATTCCATTTTAAGGTCATGGTGAGTTTGTGAAACTATCCTGCTGATAGTTCTGAAAAAGTGATGAGACTTTCATTAGCCTGGAGTTTTCCAGATGTGCTTGAGTATAAATTGCAGAATGTTGGCTGTGCATTAGACTATAAAATCTTCTTTATCATCAGAGAAAGGTAGAGAATCTCCTTTAATGTTGATTTTCTCTTCTGAATTAATATTGCTGCCCTTTCCAGAGCTTTCTGCCTCTTATGCATCCATATCATCTTACAAAGGATTTTTTCATGGAATGTTGCCTTTATGTATTACAATTTTTCATGTCTTCGATATTATCAGTTCCAATTACATTGTGAATTTATTTATTAGATGTGTATCTGGCCTTTATTACTTTATAAGTAACTAAAGGTGGTGAACATATCTATTGCCCCTTCCTCCTCCTATTTTCCCCACAATATTAACCTTGTGAAGTGAGTTGGGTTGAGAAAGAGTGGCCCAAAGTCACCCAGCTGGCCTTCATGCCTAAGGTAGGACTAGAACTCATAGTCTTTTGGTTTCTAAGCCAGCATCTTAGCCACAACACAAAACTGTGTTTATAACATCTAGAACAGGGATGACAAACTCACTTTCATTAAGGACTGCATCAGGGTTGTGGTTGACCTTGGGGGGGGGGGAGGCAGGTGGGCATGGTTGACTAGATGGGTGGCCAACTAGGTGGGTGAGGCCAGCTGGGTGGGCATGGCCACTCTCCAAACTGCTGGCATGTTTCCTCTTTGCATCCTCTTCCTCTTCGGGTAGGCTGGGCCAAAACCACACTGGCCCAATCTTTATTCTTCATATTGCATAGATCAGGGCAGTTCCGCAGGCCAGATCTGACCACATCATTGGCTGGATTTGGCCTGTGGGCCTTGAGTTTAACACCCCTCATCTATAATCTATTTCCCCAGTCTGGAGTGGTTGGCCACAGCAAATCTATTAAATTACATAACTAAATTAAAACTGTGCAGAACCTAATTTAGATTTCAAATGCATCTGAAAACACTAAATTACAGTAGCAAAAGGATAGAACTTTGGAGGTTAAATAAAACTTTTTTTCTTTCTAGGGGCAAGGAAGTTTAAGAATAATGACAATTTTCACTTAATTTGGTTAAAATAAAATAAAATAAACCAATGGCCATCTTTACAGAGAAAAGTAAATGAATCTGCCTGTAAAAGAAAATAATTAAATGCAGCAGTTTTGCCCATTAACTTCAGAGTAAAGTCTTTTTTTCCCCCCATCTTTCCTTTTCTTGCCAAGCAATAAATAACTAGATTTTATTAAATCAGTGGTAATAAGAGGGTAACGATGACTGAATTATAAGACAATTATGTGAGAAATAAGATCAAGGAAAGTGTAAGGGTCATGTTAGAAATGATTATTATATATTTTAATTGTTTCTTCGAGATTTGGATATCCTTATTCTGTGTGAAAAGAAATATTTCTAACTTCCGTTAATCACTTTAACTGTGAGATGGGTGACATATAAATTTAATAAATAAATATTTGTCCTACCATTATGCCAACCTTTAGGAATAGACAGACAGACAGACAGAGACAGAGATAGAGATAGATATGGTTAACAGACAGAAATGTTGTAGCTCAGCTATAAAAACTCAGACAGGACAATTGCATAAGGCTACTTTCCTGCCTTCTCTTTTCTCCTATAAGTAATTGTAAAATGCTTTTTCTGTTTGACCAGTGTGCTTCTAATGAGTCTGTCTGGTACTATGTTATCTTTATTTATACAAAAGTTCAAACAAAAAAATTAAACTGCTTGAAATATAACCAGCTCAATTAACATTACTGGTTTGGGAGATATCCTATTACTGTGAACCATATTCCAGCATAGTTTAAGATTATAATAATACAGTATATGGTTATGGATGAATTGCACTTAATTCTGTTTAGTCATGGAACATTTTTTAGCTTGACTAAAGTTTCTTTTTTACTAAAATGGATATCATATTGCATATTGCATATAATATGATACATAAACCCAGCAAAATTTAGTATTTCTTGAATATTAATTGAAGGAGCCCTGTAATTTACATGTGTTCTGAAAATATGCTGTGGTTATACACAACTATAGAAGATTTTTCAAATACATTTTTCAATGCAAATAAAAATGTGTAAATAATTGTATCTCAGCAATTTGCTAAGATATTTTTTTCTTTATTTAAAAATGAAAAACTGACAGTGTTCATCACACAGACTTTCCTTGCCAAGCTGCATGTGATTGGTGATAAATTATCTTCACTATAAAATGACTATACTGTTAAAGTGTTGTCATTGTAAAATACAGCTTGAGCTGTTTCCTTAGAGGAAGCTGACTTACACAACCTCCCCTCTTTCCATTCCAGTTTTCTTTTTAAACACTATACAGAAACTACGAGATAAGACAGCTTCTTCTTGTAGGGTCATAATCTATTTGACACAATAAATATGGAGAGAGAGAAAAGCAACCAGATGCTAGTATGAGTTGTTACATATATAATAGTAATGTTCTGACCTAGGCTTCCTGATACAGTAAAAAGCACATGCTTAATCCCAAAAACTTTCTTTTTTTTCCCAAAGGCTGTGAATTATGTTCATTCACAGCCCACAATGAGTCTCAAATAGTTGTAAAGAGTCCTACAGTAGGCTGCCAAAGTCTTTCAGGATAAGGCTGATAAGCACCCACCTTTATCTTCCTTGAAATGCTGCCAGAGACTTAATTGGCAATTAGCTTGGCAAGGCCACATGGAGCAAAGGGTCAAAATGGAGCTTCAGAAGGTAAACTGACCAGCATGAACCAAGTTGCTTCCTGCAAAGGTTTACATGCCTTTGCTTCTCCTTTATTTCCTATGGGAAGGGCCAATCACTTTCAAACCTTACTCTTGAGTCATCCCTTCTGTCTTAATTGTTCTTGTCTTCTGGCAGCTCTGTGCATGTGCGCACTGGGAACAGGGGGAGCCTGTTCCTCTGCCTTGCTGTTGTCCGACTCTGGAGGCTCTGGAGACAGCACATAACTCCCAGATGGCCCTCACGCCCTCTCTGCCTCTGATGCAGAGCCATCGTCAGAGCTTCTCCAGACTCCAGGATTGGCCCATGTTCCTCCCCAACCTCCTCCCTGTCCAACTCTGCTGCCAGCTCTGCAGGCCACCAGTGGACCACAATAAGTAGTTTTAACCATTCAGTTGTGTCCGCCTCTTGGTGATTTTATAGGCAAGTGCTCTCCAAGGCTACCCTGTCAAGCACAGCTTCTTTCAGTTTTTGGATGTTCATCTTTGTATCAGCTTTGATGGTATGAAGCCAGCAAGTTCTTTGCTTTCCCCTTCTTCTTGATCCACTAACCATTCCTAGCACTGTTGACTTCTCCAATAAATTTACACATATGACTTGGCCAAAGTAAATCAGACACAGTCTTGTGATTTTGGCTTCTAGTGATTCTTCTGGTTTTTTACAGGTCAGCATCTCTGGCTGGCTGTGATAAAAGCAATAATTTATGCCAACACCACAGTTCAAAGATGTCAATTCTTCTTTGATCAGCCCTTCTTAGTGTCCAACTCTCACATCCATACATCATATGTTATATATGCACTGTGTCATTTACACTCAAAGAATGCCCCAGTGCTCTTGAATACTATATTCCTCAGAAAGCACAAAAGTTTAAAGAGAGATTCTAGATTCTTGTACAGCTAAATAACCTTAGAATCAACCTACATATCCTTGCACTGAGAAGGAAGTGGGAAAAGGAATGTAGAAAGCAGTAATAACAGATTTCCTCCCCCCCACTCATAGCACTCTTGGATAACAAGTAAAGCTTATGCCCAGATAGGACTGTGATTGCAGCCATTTCCTCTGATCTCTATAGGTAAGCCTCCCTGCCTTTCCTAATCTCTGTCCTTGGGGAACATGCATGTCTTGCCAAAAGCTCTCTTTGCACTCAAAATGCAGAAGTGTCCATTGCAATTGTACTTGGTCCTGTTCTATCTTCACATGTCAGTAGAATTGCTTAGCTTAGTTATCATTCCATTACAGTCTTTGTGGGGGTTTTCTGTAAACAAATATAAAACAGATCTGGCAGTGGTTAAATTATGCATGCAGTCTGGGGTTTGTCAATTTTTATGCCAGTGGGAGAAATTTAGGTTTGGCTCTTACAAGACCGGTATGAAAATTACTGATGATACATATCCAGCAATGAGATATGACTTATTTAGTGTGTCTCTTCTGGCCATAATCACATTTTAATGTGGTGTCTGCATTGCAACCTCCCCCCCCCCCCCCACTTCAAGTAGTCATCTTCCTTCTGCCTTGAGTGGAAAGATTTTAGGGATCTGCTCTAAGTTTCTGCTCAATCGGATCACCTGTTTTTGCTTAAAGCTCGGCACATCTGCTTTATGTTACTGTTGGCTATTTTAAGATCCACTGCACGGTTAGTCAGAAGTATTGGAAAAACAACAACAACAATGAGAATACTTCATTAACAATCCGTTGGCCCAGTTGCTTGTCTGCTTTCAAACTCTGTGTGAATAGCACATTTGTGGCCATGTGGCTTGCTGACTGTAGTGAGACTGTTCTGTAAGCAATTGCTTGTTCATCTAGCTAGCCTCAAGTGCAGCTTAACAGTATCTGCAGTGAACATTCAGATGCACCACAGGCTTTATATAAGCCTTACAGTAGCCTCATTGAGTTGTCTCTTAAGTTGGGGCTTGGCGGCCCCTGTGAGACAGGGATGTGCCACTTCAGCCAGATGTTTCCTTATTAGTTGCTGGGCAAAGGCAGCTGCATAGGCATTTCTTGGATTTCACATCATCCCCCTTGAGCATTTTAAATCCTGCTTCAAGAGAATCATGTCATCACAACGGTGCCATACCTGGACATTAAAAACTCTCGTACTTGGACATTAAAAACTTGATGAGGCTTCAGGTGTAGCTCCCCTGGCCAGGATCCGTGCAAATTTCTTTGTGTGTCTTGCTTCACGGTTCTGAAATCTGCGTTACAGGAAACTTATCTTGGGAAGGAAAAAGCTAATTTGTTCTCCATGGCCTCTTCAGTTTTTGGCTTCTTTGCTTAAGTCAGTGCCAGTTGGAAGGATAACTGTTATCTGTTTCCATATACAAAGAGGAACTATTGTCTAATAAATATGAATTCTGTGTGTTCATTTGAAAATGATGGACCATTAGAAAAGGTTCCCTGAAGTGCTGGTATTTAATGCACAATTACATAATTAAAATCAGGTGCTTAGATACCCTCAGTAGGACAGATGGGTATATCTTATTATGATTCTGCTCTTCAAATTTACTAAGCTGCCAGGATTTAATTTGCCAAATAAACCAATCCCTTTTGTTGTTGTTAAATACCTGGAGGGAAGAGAGCTAAAGGAAAAAATATTTTTAAAGAGTAAATGCCTAATTCTCATTGGTCAGTTCTTTGTTATATAGGCAGCCCCTAACTTTACAACTAACCATCCAGAGTTATGACAGACCTCCTCAGAATTATTTACAACCTGGTTTTGAAGTTATGATGATTGTGTATGCCGACATATACACATGCATGCATGCACATAGTCATGTGATTGCATTTTGGGCTATTGGCAACCAGCTCACCATTATGGTCATTTGCAGCATTTGACTTTTTGGGTAATTTACTTCTGGTTTCTGGCAAAAAAAAAGTCTGCTAGAAAAAAAATAAATTTGCTTAATGACCACAATGTTAGCTTGACAACCACAGCATTTGCTTAACAGCCACCACAAAATGTATTGGGATCTGGTCACATGATGTCCTACCTACAACCATAATTCTGGGCTAAATTACAGTCATAAGTTGGGGATTACATGTAATGTCTCTTTATTTTGTACTGTAATATATGTGGGTTATTTTGTATTGTAATATATTTGGGTTAAGTCATATAGTGTGTTAGGGTGTCACTTGGAGACATGAGTTAATTTTTATGGTTGAATTTATTTTATAGTATAATAAATATGAATTAACAATAAAACATATTCACACTCCTAAAATATAACAAATATCAAAATATTTATGTCAAATATTGTAAAATATAATAGAAAGTTTATACTTGACAATTATTGATCACAAGTTCCTCCCTTCTGCTTCCCTGGCCTCTTTCTATAGTATGCTAGAAATCAAGCTTTGGATTTTTCCATAAGTGTGAATTATGTTTTTCTTCCCTGGTCAATTGCAAAAGTGTAAAAGTTTCTTGAAGAGAATCCCAAAGGCTTTTCTACATGACAAGTCATTAATGGAAAGTTATTCTGGTGTACATGTTTTGTTCAAAGCACATAATATATTCTGAGTTATCCGGACTATTCTGGGTTGCCCTGAATATAACCATAATCAATCATTTTGCTTTAGCAATCTTCTTTGTGATCTTTCATTCGTTCGTATCTTTATGGATATAAAGGAAGATCTTGCAATGGATCCTCACTGAAAGTCTATAGAGATTCTCAATCATCCATGTCATAATTGCCCCAAAGGTGCTTTTCCGAAAGACACCTGGTTGGTCTTGGTTTTTTTCCTTGAAAACATTTCACTTTTCATCCAAGAAGCTTCTTCTGTTCAGAATTGAACAGAAGCAAAATATTTTCAAAAAAACAAAGCCCAGTTGTCTTTTGGAAAAACACCTTTGGGACATCCTTACTGAAATTCCACATGCTAAATGAATTGTGTGAGCAAAGTAATTAGAGTGTTATGATATTATTACAGGTTGAAGCTATCTAATGAAGAAATTCGGCAGGCAATTTTGAAAATGGACGAAGAAGAAGAGCTGGCGAAAGATATGTTGGAGCAGGTGAAAAAACTTAGTTACTTAAACACTGATGTCAGTGGTAAAAGGGAAGTGTGTTCCTCCTCTCATTAGGTTACATCTTGGCAAGCAATTTGTATAAACATGCCAGCATGATGATCAGGTTACTTTCAGATTTTTTCCCCCCTCCAAAGTGCCTCGTTGTTGGGTTGATGAATATAATAATGGTGTCAGTAGATTGTTCCTAATGTCCTTGTACTTTAGGTGAAGAGTTATTGGTCCTGAACATGAAAAATATCAAGGAGAAAGACATTTTTAAAATCTGGAGAAAGGAAGAAGACAGGAGGAATAGTATAGTGTGCGTTCTGACTTAGGCTTCCTGAAAAAGCATAAATCACAAACTTAGTCCCTCTTTTATTTAGACGGCTATGAATTATGGTCATTCATAGCCCTTAACGATTCACAAATATTCTGTGAAGATTCCGACAGATGTCTGCTTGAGTTGACACAGTCTTTCAGGGTAATGTTGATAAACACCCACCTTTATCTCCTTTGAAACACTGCCAGAGACCTAATTGCCAATTAGTTTTGCAAGATCAAATGTAGCACAGAGTCAAACAGGACTTCTCAGAGCTTGAACTGACTAGATGAACTAATTGCTTCCTGCAAAGGCTCACATCTGTTTGCTTCTCTTTTATGTCTTATGGGAGGGGCCAATCATCTCCAAGCCTTACTCCCGAGTTGTCCTTTTTTTCTTGCCTTCTGGCAGCTCTGTGCATGCGCACACTGGGAACAAGCTCACACGGTTCATCTGCCTCACTGATGTCACACTCCGGAGGCTCCGGAGGCAGCACATAACTATCAGATGGCCCTGGCCCCCTCTCTGCCTCCGATGAAGAGCCCTGGTCCGAGCCTTCCCCTGACTCCAAGACTTGCCCATGTTCCTCCCCAACCTCCTCACTGTCCGACTCTGCTGCCAGCTCCGCAGGCTGCTAACGGACTACAACAGTGTGAAGAAGCCTGAGAGAGACTATTGGTATTTCAGAAAAACAGCAAAGTCATTAGTATTCATTTTAAAATATATATTTTTTGTAATTTTTACAACATTAGTTATTATTATTCCCATTCCATTCCTCAGATGTCTTGTCTGGGGGGATGCACTTATAAGTATTTTATCTCTCCTGTTAATTTGCTATTGTAACCACTTGAAATTCTATGCTGTTTTAAATGTATCCCAATTTATTACTATAATCTCTAGAGTCCTACTCATATGGCATGGGAATTACAAAGACAATAAGAGAATGAGTATAAACATTTTTAAATCAATGAGTATTCCAAAAGAAAAGTGACTTAAACTGTTTCTCACTTGTTGCATGGAGTACATTCATCAGGCAGGCTTATTTGTGTTTGGAATGAACGGGGCTTTGAATTTGAAGGGACAAAAATGCTCTTGAGTGCGCCAAGGCATGAACAATGCACCTGTCGGCAGTTCCTTAAACTTGCCTTTTCCCAGGCTCATGGGCAAGTATTGGAGGGCAGTTGAGTGGGGAAAGAACAGCTGAGCTACTTTAAGTAGTTGCTAAAAGGTTTTATGTATCCCCATTCTCTGAAGCATCTTTTAAAAAGCTATAGCAATGCACAACGTCACCTCTGTGTAGGTACACACATGTACACGTAGCTCTTTTGGGGTAAAGTGTGACACAATAAAAATGATCTACAAGGACCGTTAGCAAAGCAATCATTAGGGAGCATAGAGACATTCTTGGATTCAGTGGTGGCTAATCTATGTGATGTGTTTAACTTTACCTGTTACACTTTCTTAAGAGGAACTCAGCTATTTTCCAGCAATACTGGTCTTTTAAAATGTCTGCTCTCAAGGTCGAAGGCCAGAGATGGCTAACTAGAGATAGTCCTCAGCTTACAACAGTTCATTTAGTGACCATTCAAAGTTACAACAGCATTGAAAAAGTGACTTATGATCATTTTTCACAATTACGACCTTTGCAGCACCCCAGTCCTCACATAGCAGCTGACTCATATTTATGATGGTTGCAGTGTCCCAGGGTCATATGACCACTCTTTGCGACCTTCTGACAAGCAAAATCAATGGAGAAGCCAGATACACTTAACAACCGGGTTACTAACTTATCAATTGTAGTGATTCACTTAGGAACTGTGGCAAGGAAGGTCGTAAAATGGGGCAAAACTCACTTAACAAATGTCTCATTTAACAGCATAAAGTTTGGGCACAATTGTGGTCTTTTTCACTTTTGGGTGGCTGCTAGGACTTCTTCCAGTGCCAATAGCTCATCTGTGGTCCAGTAATAGTTATACTACTCCTTGCAATAATTAATAAATTGGTAAGCAAGCATATAAACCAGACTGATCTTCCAGCATATTTTGGAAGTGGCAATTGGATGTGAGAAGCCAAGTCTTAATCCCATCAGATAGATTAAAAAAAAAATCTGTTGCTGACTGAGCTGTGTTTTGAGTTCAAACTTTCAATGATCACCCTATAAATCTAGTCATATCGACATTGTTCATTATCTTTCTGAAGCAGCCATTTTAGAAATGTGCTGGAGGGCATGGAGGGGAGAATAGACAGAACTTTGTATTGGAGGAAGAATGGGAAGAACACTTTTAGTGCTTTATTTACAGTGCTACACTCTGAATGGCCTTATGCATCAAAGAAGTTCTTTTCATTAAATCTCAACAAGCTATGCATCAAATGGTAGCTGGAAGGGAAAAATCCTACATGGAATTACGAACCATGTAACAAAGTCACAATAGGAAGACAAAGAATCAAGCAAACGTTTCAGGAAGATCACTTTAGCTACTTCAGATGCACTGCTTCAAAAATACCATTCTAGCAGAATGTAGGTAGCATTTTCAGTACCAATCTATTAGTTCATTTTCATGCTGTCAACCTCCCCTAGTCTTGTTGGTTACTCCATGTTGTCTCTATTGTTGTTGTTTAAAAAAACCACTTTTGATTTTCCAGTTACTGAAGTTTGTTCCAGAGAAGAGTGATATTGACCTGTTGGAAGAACATAAGCATGAAATTGATCGCATGGCAAGAGCAGATCGTTTCCTCTATGAAATGAGCAGGTGCATATACATATGTTCTTAGGTTTGTTTGCATGTGATGAAGAATGAGCGAGAAAGGGAGGGAATATTGTAATGTAAATTAACACTCTCTATAGAAAACTATGGGGATGATCTGGTGGCTGAGTAGTTAAGATGCTGGGTTGGTAAGCTAGAAAATGTGAGATCCACGCAAGAGGGTGAGCTCCTGTCTTCACCTCAGCTCTTGCTCACCTAGCAATTTGAAAGCATGCAAATGCAAGTAGATAAATAGGTACCGCTTAGGTGGGAAGGTAACAGCAATCCATGATGTCATGCTGGCCATATGACTGAGGAAATGTCTTTGGACAGCAGTGGCTTAGTGGCCTTGAAATGAAGATGAGCATTACCCCCTATAGTCAGCAATGACTAGCAGAATAAAATCTGCAGGGACTGCTTTACCTTTTTATAGAATAATGTAGTCCTCTTAATTCCTAGACACGATGACCTTGCTAACAAACAAGTATGAAAGTTAAATCTAATAAGTTGAGAAAACCAAGATGGAGATGGCTGATACAATGCAATATTTCAAATAGTATTATTGTAGTTTAGACATTTTTACTGATTACAAAGCTGTGTTTATCAATGAAATTCAATCACCTGCTTTTCCTATGTAAATGATATAAACATATTATTATGCATTTGAGTAAAAAGCTCTATCCTTGTGTGAATTGCTATGTTGTGCAGTGGAATTGGATACTTGAGACTCAAGTTAGTCTTGCCTAAGAGGGACCCTTGTGTAAAATACTGGAAATGTACTGGGAAAATATTACTTTCATTGAATTGGAAACTTCCTCCTCTTTTGGGGGGTATCAATATCCTCTTCAGGGGAATAAAAATACCTGATTGTTATGAGATTCAGGATTGATCCTTGGCTGCAAGACATTGTCTCTGGGCAGAGCAGCTGATAGCATTTTTCATAGTCAGGGATTTCTGTTCAGTAATAAAATAGACTTTGAATAAAATTGATTGGTCTTTCAGATATTTTGTTTTGCTGAAAGACTTATTGAAATGCAGCTCAGATCTATTGTTGCTTTCTTTCTAGGATTGACCACTACCAACAAAGACTTCAAGCATTATTCTTTAAGAAGAAGTTTCCAGAGAGGCTTGCTGAAGCTAAGCCAAAAGTGGAAGGTAAGTTATGTGTAGTTTGTGTTATGAATTGAACAGCCTAAGATGTTTAGCTCTTTGGCAGGATCCCAGTGTCTTGGTGGGTTAGATAGAGCTTATCAGTCCTGGGAGTGCAGAAGAAAACTTGTCACAATCCTTCCTTCCTTGACAATCTCATTTCCTAAGAGAGGGTTGAGGATGGATCAGGCAGGGAGTGTAGGTTACTCACTTTTGCTGCATGCATTCTGATACGTAATGCAAATCTCTTTAGTGATTTTTTTTACTGTGTCTCCCAAAAACTTTTCTGCAGAATTAGAACCATTCAAACAAACACACTCGGTGTGTTTGTTTGAATGGTTCAAACCATTCATATTTCCACACTCAATATTGCGTTTCCTGTGTTGAAAAGTGAGAGAGGAGCTTTGGCTTTAGAAAAATGTAGTTTGCATTGTTAGGAAGATCCCACCCCTGCATTCCCCCTTTCAACTATCATCAGCCCAGTACGTCAATCTAAGGGCCCTTCTTGTCTCTTTCAGCTATTCTCCTGGCCTCCAGAGAGCTCATCCGCAGCAAGCGCCTGAAGCAGCTTTTGGAAGTTGTGTTGGCCTTTGGCAATTACATGAACAAGGGACAAAGAGGAAATGCGTATGGCTTTAAAGTTTCCAGCCTGAATAAGATTGCGGACACTAAATCTAGCATAGATAAGTAGGTTCACTTACTAATGATAAATCTTCAATACTGTATTTCAGTAAAAAAAAGTTTCAAGGGTGTTTTTCATAATACAAAAGACAATTAAAATACAGCTTATTAATTTTGTACCTCATATCTGAGAATGCATATCTGAGAAAGATTTTACATTAAAGTGGTTACAGTCCATAATTTTGGTGCAAGCTTGAAACAGGGTAAACAGCTTTGTACCAAAAGGATATTTCTGCTAGTCTTGAAAATAGCAATAGTTACTCTAGGAAGAATTAAAAGACAGCAATGTTTTTAAAACTGGAAAAAAAATCATTGCAAGGCTAAAATTATTTAATGGTATGTGTGCAATTTGGAGCTGAACTTTTTTAGCACACTCATGGGTTTTTTTTAAAAAAAAGTCCAATTCATCTTCAGAGGATGGTAAAATATTTCAAATCTAAGGGGCAGAGTATTTCTCTTTGTATAAATACAAACAGCCATCAATTTATTTTGAAATTGTCTTTGCTGTTACAAGAAACTAGAGATAGTTCATGATCTCTGTAGCTGTTTTACAGTGCTTCTGTCCAATGACATTTGATGATTAGAAATAAATGTTTCATTTTTCATTTTGAGGGCATCCATAAATGTATGTGCCATCCTTCCATATCACTAGGAGTGAACTTGTTGGGGTTTTTTGCAGTAGAGAGAAAGAAGAAAGGAAGTCAGCTTCTAGAAGGCTACTAGGAATGTTAATTTTTCTAAGCCAAATTGTCAGCAACCCCTTTCCTGCTCTTCCAAACTGTTCCATTATCACAGCTGGGGAATGGTGTTCAGAATATAGGAACTTCCATCCCCAAATTAAAAATGTACCAGGGACATGAACAAATCAAGAGTCTTCATTTGGGAATTAGATGCACAAACAAAACAATATAGCCATTGAATAGGCTTCTTGGAGGCTTGGGGTGTTTTGCTGGGAGACCTTTGTACTTTGTACAGTGTTGCTTCTGTTGTTGAGTCATTTGCAAATAATCATTTGAGCCTTCAGGGCAGAGGTGGGAACATCCAGTCCACCAGATGTTGTTGCAATGCAGCTCCCAGAATGTCAAGGGTGCTGGCAGTCATCATACACATCACATTTGAAGACAAAACATTCCTCACTCTTACTTTTTAGCACAGAAGATGTGAAATATTAAATGAATAAAAGCATTTACATGGTTGCCTGGTCAGATAAAGTGACTCGGGTGGTATCCAAAAGGGAAGAGAAATCAAACCAACAAAGAAACAGTATTTACCATTAAACCCTATCCAAACAATAAAATGGCAATCAGAGTTAAAATAAACTGTAGCTCCTCAGATTGAAGTTTCTACTCAGCCTGACCCAAAGGCCTGGGGAAGTAGCTATTACATCAATTTTATTTTTAAAATGTGAACGTTAGACTAAGAATTTGATTTAATTTTAAGCTTTTAGATATAGCATGGTAATCACCCTTATCCTGATTTTGTTTCCTGTATTTTTCATACCTATTTCTCTTAGGAATATTACCTTATTACATTACTTGATAATGATCTTTGAAAAGAATTACCTAGATGTGCTTGAGGTACAGTCTGAACTGCAACATCTTCCAGAAGCAGCAAAAGTCAAGTAAGTATCGTTTCTTGCCATTTAGTTAAAATCAAGTGTATTATTATCTGTTCTTATCAGCTTAATAGCTGATAGGTTCTCATTACACGCTGCCCAGAATTATTCTGTGAGATATAAATTTGACTAGCCATCTCACTCACAGAGCGACTCTAGGCCATGTATAATGGGAACATATCAGATATGAAACTGATACTTTATAAATAAAAAGAGTGGTGCTGCTGCTAAAGTAACAGTGGGTGGTTATGTTGAGATGTATTTATGGTCTGTAGATCAGCATTCTGTGTAAAGGGGACATACAGAAACCGATATCACAGTTATCAGTCGAAAATATAATGGACTTTAGAAAATCTTTCTCAGATTAAAGCGCTTGAGTATATGACCACAAGACTCTTCAACTTTTAATCAGTGAATACCTCCATAATTCACTCAATTAATGCTGAATAATATTCTTGAGTATTACTGAGAATAATATTCTATTTCAGAGTATGTTGTTCTAAGCAGGAAATGATCTAACAAATGTCACATTGAAATTTGCCCCCAAAAGTCTAGCCTATTTTGATCAGTCATGTGTCTTAATATACATAATTATGTTGATTTTAACATAATTGGAAGAAATTAAAGATTAAAAAATACTTGAAGCAGAGTCTATAAACAATGGAGAAACTGTAAAGCGGATGAACGTATTTGCAGTATGTCATGCTGTCTAGTCTCACTGCAGACATGGTTGAATGTTACTATGTCTGGTAGCATGCTTTAAAAAAAACTAAATAAGCAGGCAGCAACTTTAATGAGATGCCCAGTAAAGCAACTCTATCCTTTTAGACTCGCAGAAGGCTAAAAGTTTACAGCTGTTTTAAAGAAATGCTGTTCTGATCCTTTGCATTTTGAAACATCACTTTCATTTTCAAAACATGCATAGCCCTAAAAATAGTTAATTTTTCAGTAAAAGGAGTTTTTATGACCTCAGTAGTGTTGGGAAAGGAAGTCCTGTTGCTTGGATAAATATGTGCTAATGGATCCAAAGTCAAGCTCCAGGATTTGTTAGAAGTGATATAGGCATGTGCCTTAATACTCATTGTTAGTCAAAGTAGGTAATAATGAGTTAGATGAATAAAGGAATAAGGCAGCTTTCTCTAATTCTACAATTTTCTGGCTCTCCTGCCTTAAATATAATCAGTTTCTTTAAGTCCTCCTTCTTCTTCATGAAATCAGATTCTTTCTTATTTCGTATAAATCCATTTTCTCTAGGATCATACGCAAAAAGATCACCTTAAAACTTTGTGGGGTAAATAAAATTGTGTGGTATGGATGAGATCAAGTGAGATTTTGTCTTTTAAGCAATTAGCAATTAATGAATAACATTTCTACCATGCCTTTCCAAAATAGGTGCTTAGAGTGACTGGCTACATAGTTATTTTTTATTTTTAGAAATTAATTATCATGGAATCAACCAAGTAACACCAAGTAATAGCAAACAAGAACTGCTGTACTTCATTTAAGCTGGTCAGATGAAAAGACTTAATTGTGATCATAGCTCTGGTAACCTGCCTCCTATGTTGCAATTATCTGAGGCCAAAACGCATACTTTTGAAGAATCTAAGTGCGTTTTTAAAAGTCAGTGAACAGCAGAATGGATATCTCTTTCTGTTCTAGTATCTGCTGCGGAGGTTTAGTTTAGTTTAGTTTTATTAAACTTGTATGCCGCCCTATTCCCCGAGGGGACTCAGGGCGGCTAACAAACTAAATAGGGAAAAGGGGAGTACAAAAAACAAGAGGTGTCTGTTATTGGGGGGGAAATATGACACTGAAAGGAAGGATGGTTGTCTGTACTTCGAGCAGTTCCTCTACCATCCTTATAACATTGCACTTTTGCTTTAAACTACTCTCTCTGTCTCTCCTTGCAGTCTAGTGGAGTTGGAGAAAGAAGTTAATAACGTAAAGACTGGGTTGAAAGCTGTTGAAGCTGTAAGTATGTCATAATTTCTAAACACACTACTTTAAAAATGTCCCACCAGGGATCTGGAGCAGGGGGTGTTTTGGTGAGAGAAGAAGGAGCTTTTCTTCCTTGTCAAGCAAAGCCTGTTTCTCTGAGACTATTCCCTACCCCTCACCCCTATATCTCTTGCGAAAGCTGATGTGATGATATGAACAGATGTGCAGGGAAATTTGTTTGATCTGGGCTGGGAGCAGGGGAACGGCTATTTGAGCAACGGTGCTAATCCAAATGTTGAATACTTTTTTTCTTCTTTCGGAGACTTTTAGTCTGTGAGCAGGTGTTAGATGTGGTCTCTGTGGACAGGTTTACATAGGCGGGGTGTAGCCTAAGTATTAAGGCATTTATTACCTGCTAGAATGATTGCCAAGTAGGGAGAGAGCAGGCAGAGCAAGTCTGAAAGGAGATAGCAACCTTGCTGTACAACCTTCCCCAATCCAGTGCTCTTCAAATGTATTGACCTTTTATTCCCCAGAATTACTGGAATGACTGAAGTCCAACATACCTAGAGGGGGGCCCCAATGGGGGAAGGTTATCATATAGCTTCAAACCTGTTATTACATTAAGAAGCAAATACAACTGCCTACTACTCAAAGCCTTGAAGCATGGTCTTTTTGCCCCTTAATAGTTATCTTGCCCTTTTAATGTCTTAATAGAATCTTGTAGGTGATGTAGATGCATAGATTGTAGGGAGCTGTGTAAGAACAGTCTGGCGTTTATTCAGATTGTGGAGCAGGACTTTTTTGTCTTTTGTCTCCCTTTCGGTAGGTAAGCAAATGCTATTTTATGCATGAGCCATGGCATTTCACATCATTTCTGGCTTTTCTCTAGTTCTTGCATACAGTTGTGTACAAAAGATTTCCATTGTAATTTGTTTTAAAATAAGGGTTTGGAATATTGCAACCTTTTCTTTTAGGGAGTAGCTCAGGCTTTGAATAGCCTTTCTATTTTCTGGATTAGTTGCACAGGCTCTGGGGTAATTTCTGTGGGATCACACTGAACTCACAAGGAAAGGAGCCAGCCAGCTTTTGCAAACAGAAAGACTTAGTCATACAGGATTCTTCAGGGTATTGCAAATGCGTGACCTGGGTTTGGGAGCTACAGCCAGTAACTTCTTCTTTCTCATTTTATCTGTCATGGGCCTTCTGTGTGGCCTTCTGTGTGGTCATGCTTCTATCCTGTGACTTGAGAGTGCTGGATTAGTTTGCAATATCAAACAGCTTCTTAAGATTAAATATTTGCAGCTGGTTGGAGACTTATCATTTCATCTATTTTCTCTTACTGAATTACTTGACTGCAAATGCCTTTTTTCAGTAATTTCCTTAAGATGCAGTCCTTTGGAGATAGAACAATGAATGATGTTTACTGCATGTTTCATTTGCAAGGAATGAGTCTAACACAGGATTGTAAAATATACCTAGTATAATGGGTGAAAAAGCCATCAGTGGTGTTCTATATTAGCAGACATAGGATATATTCAAAGGGTAGAATAACACTTTTTTCTTGGAGCTATAAATACCATGCTCCCCTTGTGAGGTCATTTAGGAACAATGGCTATATGGAAAAGTTATAGCACTCCCTTGTTTTCACTTCCTTCTTCCTCTAGTAAATTAATCTGTGAGATTTCAACTGATTAAATTAAATCATTTGTATTTACTGCTACTCTGTTTATCTACAAATGGCATTTTAATCCTTACTCTTAGACAAAAAGATACGTAGCCATTTTTTTGACCATATAAGTGAGGACTAGGCTAGATGGAGGCCCCACCTTTCACTTAGATTAGTCCTCATTTGCAAAAAAAAAAAAAAAAAAGGCTAAAAATCTCTTTGTCTAACAATAAAGTTTAAAATGACTATCTGCAAGTACACTGGAAGTGGCATCAATTTCTTGCTTCTCTTGAAGGATAATAAACCTTACAGTATCACAGATCAGGGATTTATTTCCAAGCGTCTTTAGTCCCTGTTAAAAGGTAAAGTTCCCCTCGTACATATGTGCTAGTTGTTCCTGACTCTAGGGGATGGTGCTCATCTCCATTTCAAAACAAAGATCCAGCACTCTCCAAAGACATCTCCTTGGTCATATGGCCGGCATGACTAAATGCCGAATGTGCCCAGAATGCTGTTACCTTCCCACCAAAGTGGTCCCTATTTTTCTACTTGCATTTTTACGCGCTTTAAAACTGCTAGGTTGGCAGAAGCTGGAACAAGTAACAGGAGCTCACTCCGTTATGCAGCACTAGGGATTTGAACCACTGAACTGCCAACCTTTCTGACTGATAAGCTCAGCGTCTTAGCTACTGACCCACCATGTTCCCCCCCTTTTTAAATCTGTCTAACAGTCCGTGCCAAGTTTAGATAACACCCTTTGCCTTCTTGTTTCTCTTCATGCTTCACACCCTTGACTCATAAAGCCCAGAAAGGTATTTGGAGATGCAGGCATAAATCCTTCCAATTCTAGAAGATATTAAAAAGTACCTCCAATTCATTAAATGCTTCTGAACGTGTGTTTCTAATATGCATTTTAAAGCCAAATATTATAGGAAGTCAATCAATGGTAAACAATTGGTCAGTTTGTTCCTAATCCTGAGAAGGTAGTTCTCAAACACTAGATGTACTGCTTGGGAAATTCTCTTTGCTAGAAGCCCATCTTCCAGACAGGCAGAAGTTTTAATTTAATAAGAAAGATCTTTGTGTCCCAGCAACTCTGTGATGACTATTTCATAAAAGCAAGAGATAGCAAGATGTAATTCTTGAATGGCAAACTGCTTACTCTCAATTTAACCAGTGTCC
The DNA here is from genome assembly GCF_009769535.1 of Thamnophis elegans. Lineage (NCBI taxonomy): Eukaryota > Metazoa > Chordata > Lepidosauria > Squamata > Natricidae > Thamnophis > Thamnophis elegans. The sequence goes on from NC_045544.1 coordinate 80,328,383, forward strand.
TTGAGGTACCTTCTCCTTTTTTCTTCTTCTTAGCCAAGCATTTTTTTTTATCCCATTCATGTACCACTTCTTTCCCCTCCCATGTCACTTTATGATTATTATAAAACTTGGCAGCTAACATCTTCCAATATAGCTCATTCATTTCACTCTTTTGGAGGTATGTAAAAACGTAGCACTGTAACAACAATAGAAGGCCGTTGTTGGGAGGAGACGACAGGAAAAGGGGGGAAAAAAGGCGCAACTGTTGACTGCATTCCAACATGTTCTCACCACAGTCCTGGCACTGACAGTGGAGAGGGTTCTTCAAGGCCCCTTCTTACAAACATCAGACTAAAAATAGGTTTACAGTCAGCTGCTCACAGAGGCACTTTGTAATCCGTTGCTTCCCAGGGCTGGCAGCACCATTTGAAAATGAGATGTGAGCCTAGCTTTGAGAAACTTTGCAGACTACAGCCAGCAAAGCAAAGTAAATCAAATGGAAAGCTGTAAACCTCACATCTCTTTATGAGGATTGCTGCCAAGGCATCAGCTCTCCTGCCAATGGCATTTGTACTTTTATGGGATTGACTTCACTGTAAAACCGTTTAGACAAACAGTAGAAAGCGGGATTTTTTTATACACATGTCTTAAGTTGGGTGCTGTCTATAGCAATGCAGTGTTGGTTTCTAAGCTTTTCCTCCAGGCAAAGGATAAAATAAAGGTCCTAACCAATGCCCTCCAAAGGTGCTTATTCCACTCAAAACAGAGAACAGTAAATAAGGCATTACCGTAACAAAGCCATTAGTGTTAATGCCTTATCAAAAGAGTTTGCTACCTCAGCTTAGAGGAAAATGGGAGTAAGTAAAAAGAAGCAATGTGTAAAACTCACCAAAATGCAATTGTAGTGTTGGGGAAGGAAGTCCTGTTGCTTGGGATAAATAAGTGCTAATGGATCCAAAGTCAAGCTCCAGGATTTGTTAGAAGTGATATAGGCATGTGCCTTAATACTCATTGTTAGTCAAAGTAGGTAATAATGAGTTAGATGAATAAAGGAATAAGGCAGCTTTCTCTAATTCTACAATTTTCTGGATCTCCTGCCTTAAATATAATCAGTTTCTTCAGGTCCTCCTCCTTCTTCATGAAATCAGATTCTTTCTTATTTCTTATAAATCCATTTTCTCTAGGATCATACGCAAAAAAGATCACCTTAAAACTTTGTGGGGTAAATAAAATTGTGTGGTATGGATGAGATCAAGTGAGATTCAATCCAGTTCTCCTTAATCTGCAGTCCTAAACCACTGTTGGGTCAAATTTGAATCATGAGATCAATTTGCAAATTTCCAGCAGAGTCCTCTGGCAAAAAGATGTTCTCAAAACCTTCATTTTGAGAAAAAAATGTTACGAGCAGCAATTGTTACCTCAAAATAAGAAAATCTAATGAGTTATTATTGTAATCTGTTGGGATGGTGGTGGTAGAAAATTAATGTTCTGTTCTAAGTAAGTGAAGGCTATGCAGAGGTTCAAATTTAAGTGGGTAAATTTAAATTGGTAAACTCTTCTAGGAAGCAACAGTCTTGCAAAGAAGGGGATAACAACTCTGTTTGAAATTGTCCTCGACTGACCTCCTGAGGTCATTCAAAATATTTGCAAGGGGTTTTTTTTAGAAATGTTCAGACATCCTGAATCATAGTAGGATAGGGTCTTTCATGGTGTCAAAATTGGAACGAAAAGTATAATTACAGCATATTGCGTGGTAACAAGTTTTCTGGAGCATCTATGATGAATAAAGGTCTGGAGACAAAAACATATGAAGAACGGTTGGATTTAGCCTAGAGAAAAGAAGGACTACAAGTGATACGATAGCAATGATCCAGTATTTGAAGGGCTGCCACAAAGAAGAGGGGGGTCAACTTATTTTCCAAAGCACCAGAAGGCAAGAGAAGAAACAATGGATGGAAACTAATCAAGGAGAGAAGCAACCTGGAATTAAGGAGAAACTTGGAACAGTGAGAACAATTAACTACTGGAACAGCATCAGACGTTGTATGTGCTTCATCACTGGAGGTTTTTAAGAAGAGACTGAACAACCACTTATCTGAAATACCATAGGGTTTCCTGCTTGAGTTGGACTAGAAGACCTCCAAGGTCCTTTCCAGCTCTATTTTGATTCTGATTCCAAGTGATTTGTTTTGCAATTGATTGATAGTAGAGAATACATTAGGATTTGCCATTACATTATAATTGTAGATATAATGTAATGTTCTCAAGCTGTTGGTAGCTTTTTTGGTGATATTCTGGTCATTCTTAATTTGAGTCTTCCCAGATGACCCTTATTTTCTTCCCCTTTTCATTGCCGTCATACATCATCCTAAATCATGATGTTATTTGCTTAATTTTAGCTTAGTGTTTCATGTAAACTCATTCCATATGGATTGCAAATCACAAAATGGTTTACTTGCAATTACAGGCAACCCAAAGTTTGTAGGAAACTGAAAATATGTAGTGTCAAAATGGCTAATCTTCAGAGATGCAAAAAAAATGGTTACAAATACAAAACTACAGATGGAAATGGATGTATTAAAATGTTGATGTACAGAACACATTCATCATGGTCTTTAAAACTGTCTGGAAATCTCTGTAAAGGACCAAGAGTGTTTAATCCTGCCATTTGATAACATCATTGTGTCTCAGGCATGCCTCCTGCAGAAATCATGCACTTCTGGTTTGGTGTGATGTGTGAATTTAACCAATTGTGCTTTTCGATAATTCTAGTTAACCAAGCTGTCTTGATTTGGATATGGGAATTATTTTTAAATGGGTTCAGTCGCCATTTTTCAGTGTTTCTTCCAAGTTTAAATGTTGCCTTTTTCTTGCTCAGTACTAATTAGCTGTTTCAATCTTTTTCTTTCTTTAGGAGCTAGATTATCAGAAGAGGCGTATGCGGGAACCAGGTGATAAATTCGTCCCAGTCATGAGCGACTTTATCACAGTTGCCAGTTTTAGTTTTTCTGAGCTGGAAGACCTTCTGAATGATGCAAGGGATAAGGTAAGACATACTTTTATTTATTTATTTATTTTAAAGGTATTTCATGAGAATAGTCATTTCACCAGGCAATGGAATGAATAAATTATATAAATAATTATATAATTCCATGAATAAATAAATAAATAAATGAATTTTCAGTTCTACCAACAACCCCTTTGAAGACATTTTCTCGTGCTCCTTGTCTATTTCTAAATCTCAATCATTCTTAGTCATTGAGAATGGTCTGGTCATGCTTTGGACTCAGCCTTCAACGGAATTTTGGGACTTCCAAATTGGAACAGATCAAAGTGAACACAGTCTCCATTTGCCTATGAAAAGTGTCTCCTAATATTTCAAAACTAATCCCAAATCCCTCTGGACCCATAATCCATAATTAACTTTCCAAAATCCATACACCGAACACCATTTTGCTACCTATTCAAAAATATAACTCACTTGATAAATATAGCAACACCTTCCCAGTCTGGAGGGCATTAATCTTTTCAATATACATTTTTAAAAAACAAAAAGTGATTAAAATATAAGACTGCTCAAGCATAATGTCCATAAAGGCAATTTTGCAAGTTTGAGCTTGATATAAGTCCCAACTCACAATCACTTCGATCATAAGATGACTATGAAAACAATAGTTTCCATGGTCTTTTCATGAGGAACAGCTGTCCAGAGTCACATGGATGATCTCAATGATTTATCCTTGTTCTGTATTAGGCCAACTCAGATCCAGCATTTAGTAGTGATTCCTCTCACAAAGCTGTCTTGCTCGCTTACATAGCAGCAAGGCATCCATTTGCTATGGAAGTAAGATACTTATTTCCAATGAAACATTTTTATTTTAAAAAGTGTATGGTTCTGTCGTTATTTTACCTAACATGCAGACCAGTATGTAATTGTTAAAAAATAAGTTGTACATTTATTTCTTGCCCAACCCTAGCTCTAGTGAAATCTAGTTTTATTGATTTTGAGGGGAATCACTATATTCCAGCATTTCAGAACTCCTGTAATAGAGTATTGATCTAAACATTGATTTCATCAAACACACATATGTGATGCAGTTCAATTAAGTTTTTGAAAAGCGGTCTGCTGTCATATTTCAACAATTTAAATGAATTCGACTTTTATGATTGAATATGTTATGCTGTCATGTCCTTATCTAAGCCTTCTATGCCCTTCAGGGAAGGTGGTGGTGATCCTACTAGCCAATGTAATCAAACTATCCAAGTGAACCTGTTGTAAGCTGCTTCTGATGAGTAACAAGAATTAAAAGCAAATAATATCTGCTTATAAATTATTGGTGTGATCTGTATTGTTCTTGTTCCAAGAAATGCAGGAACATATGCCAACTTCCTAGCATATTACCCCAGTCCAAATAGGATACTTCCTTCTGAACTGCTGTGTTTCATGTCCCCAAAGCCAGCTTTTAATGTAATCTAGAGAATAGAGTATTATTTGCTCCTGACTTGAAGTTGGCACTATGCCCATAAGTCCCGAGGATGAGGAAGAAACAGATAAAGAGACAGCATGAATTGTTTGAAGAATATGTCATAATGTAAATAAGGTGTGACAATGTCAAATCTTTCCTTCTTTGCTAATGTAATAAACATTACATTAAGCAAAGTAAGTATCCCATTTCTTTTTTTTTCTCCTTTATGTTAGCAGCTTGTCAAAAAAGATGGAAATCCTATTACTATTATTTGGTTATTAGATTTTTCTGATGGTCAGTTACGATTTAAATTGTTTATTGTTTATAACTTGTGAATGTCTTGGCAAGTGATACAGGAACTTAATTTCAGTCCCATTTTGAAGACCCCTCTAATTGTCTCTCAGTGTAGCATGATTCCTTTGAACTGCACCACCACATATCATAATTAGGTACACATAAGCAGAATTAGCTATCTGTTCTCTGTCCTCTATTCTTGCTGTGTGCCATTTGATGTGTGACTCTTATCCAGATTTGACTTATTACAGATTGATTTAATCATCAGGTCTATCTTTTACATTCTTTTTTAAGTCTAAGAAGTACCCAGCTTACAGAAAAGTAAAGATAATTCTTACCCTTAAACTTACAGTTCAGAGGTCTTTCTGCATAGGTGGCCCTATTAATATGACAGCCTGGCAACCCTAACTGGCCTCATTTTCTGTGGGCCTGGCCTTTGATCATCTTAGGCCACCTCATCCTTTCTCTCTTACTGAAAGTTCTTCCCGAGCCATTGTAATCCACCACAGTTCAGTGGTGACTAAAATTGTTCGCATTTTCCTCTCTTTTAAGGGAAATATTTTGTGATGGTATGACAGTTCATTTTAATTGTTCATACATTCCTGTACCTACATGCAGTTCTTGTAGGATTATTTTTATCTTGGAAGGAAAAAAAAGAGATGGAGTTACTCTGGGCCATTCATCAATCAAACATTCCCCTCAAAAAGATCTACAAAACATTTTGTCAGCCACGAAATACATAAGAGTGAAAGTCCATACAAGACATTATTATGCAGAGATATTTTTTTCTATGTAGCAAAGATTGGGTTATGATAAGTCTAAGAAGACACATCTCAGGTGGAAAAGAGAACAAAGAAGAAATAGACAAACAAGGTCTGAAAAGAAAATGAAGGAGGAGGGCAAGAAATCTGTGAATGGCAGGAGCATGTCATTTCTTCACTTCTTCACTTTTTCTTTGCTTCTATTCTCACAAGGTGGGTGGTTCAGTTAAGTGATAGGTTTCCAGCTTGGGTTATATCCACTGAAACATGACTACATCCTTCCACCCTGAGATGAAGTCTTCAGACTCTGAGTAATTTCAGGAAAACTAGTAGTCCACCCAATTGTGGTCTCAGTTAATAATGCCACTACACGGGTCCCCATTTGAACCTACCCATGCAGCAGAAATAGCCAGCTGCTAAACCCAGTCCTGTTATGTGTATTCCAAGACAGAATCTTTTGCTCTCCCTGTTTTAGAAAATTTTGTCATCACTCTCTCTTGTCCGGTAGGTGTGTTTTTGACAGTTTGTCTTCTAGTGTAGCCATCACAAGGTCAGTGCAAACGTGAAAGAGATACTTCATTTGAAAATGAGGAAATAAAAATGTTATAAAAATAAAATAAGCATCATTTTTCTCTGGTTTTAGTCAGATTCAAATTTTTTTTTAATCTTAAAGAAACAAGTATGCTATTTCAAGCTGTTAAACATCTGTCTTTTAGCTTTGGGCTAATATAGTATTAACTTGAACCCTAGTGTACATAGGACTTTGATTCCCAGACCCTTCACTTTTTGTTTGGCTTTTCTTCATTAAAAGAAACTTTCTCTTGATGTTTTTAAAAAAATTCTATTTATTTCTGGACCGCTTAGACCGAAGGACTAAATATATAACTGGCAAGCCAAAAGGAACAGTGAAGGACAGGAGCCAGTGTACAGACTCTCAAAAAGGCCTGGCTTTAGTGTGAATGTTACCTGTTGACTGAACTGAGTTTCCAAAGTAACTGGGAAGAAAGAGATCATCCTTAAGCTAGAAATCTTCCTCGCCAGATTTCAAATGCCTTGGGATCCACTTTTGAGCCATAACCTGTATATGTTTCTTTTTAGCACATTACAGATGGAAGTACAGTCTTTTATTTTTTTTTTACTTCTAACTACAACCTGAAATCTACATCTGAATGGACAATGTGGACATTCAGCTTTCCATGCTTCACAGTGTCCTTTTAATGAACATTTTTAACCTACCTGAAAATGTGGTCATTGTGATTCTTTTTCCTATGAAACAGGAACCTCTTGTATTGAACTTTATAGTGATCTTTAATGATATCCATAGGGGAAGGGGGAAATACATTTCTTTGACACACTAAGGACTGTCCCATGTAGTGCAGTAGCTTTATGGATGTCAAGACCCATTTCTTATAACAAATCGTATAGCATAGGATAGCATATAAAAGTGTTCTATATATCTGTGCCAATTCAACTTAAAGGCAGTCTTTCCCATTGCTATTAGTCTTTCCATCCTATTGTACAATTTGTTTTCTGGAGCTGTATGGATTAAGATAGTAGTTATTTTAATCCAAAACAGGATTTAATCATACTGGGGAAGGAAAATTGAGTTCCTGTTTCTGCTAAGCTAATTAAAAAGTATTTGCACAGAAAAGCCATCTTTTCTGGAAGTGGCTGAGAACAGATTGCCAGCATAATGCTCTCAATAAGAGAAGTTTAATACTAATTACTATAACATGTCCAATCATTTATCACTCCCTAACGTCTTTTCATAGCATGCACACATTTACTGTGCTTGAAGGAGCTTATTTTGAGTTTTGGAAGAGTGCACAGCTTTTCAAATACTGAGCAGCATGTGGACTGAGGATCTGAAATCTTCTATCTCCAAGAGAATCTAATCTTTTTTCTTAGAATTGTTTTTTTTTATCTTTTTCTTTCCCTCCCTATTTTCAAAATATTAGATGGGTGATATATCAAGTCAGATGTATTTCTATGGCTCAAATGTCTCCAAATTCAATAGAGTCTCTGTTGGTGAAGTTGTATTATCTACGCCAGAGAAACATTTCCAACCAGCCAGTAAAGTTGGAGAAAAGACTATACACTGTAGAATCCACAATATTGTTCCATTTGGGTTTTGCAACAGAACATGAACTACAAGTATGATTTTTATGAATGGAAATTGCACTTAACACAAAGATTAGTTAGACTAATAAGAAGTGTTACAGTGGAAGCACAACTCTTTCTGTATGTGAATCTGGCAATATAATGCCAAGGCCTAAATGGTGAGGTAGTATATTTTTAAAATACATTGTTTAAAACAGGGATTAAAAAATGTCTTTCTCCTAGAGCACACTGAAAGCTTTCTATCATCAGTAGATGAAAGACAGATTAGATCCCCCTATGAATTTTGATAGGACTAATGCAAGGACTAAAACTGGAGGAGCCAAAGATTATTTGCATATAAAACCCAGCCCATCATATTTTCTTACACATTGGCTCCTCTCCCCACAATATTATCTTCTATTGGTTGAGTATGAAAGTCTGAGAAGGCATTCTGGGCATGTTTTCAATGTATTCAATGTTCAGAATACATTTGGAAATTGTGCAGCTATTAATCCTGCTTGTGCATGTGCTCCCTTTAAGAGTACCTATGTGACAAATCACTTCATTTTTTTTCAATTGAAAGCTAAGGTACATGGCCAAAGCAGCATGATTACAACATGGGTTAGAGCCGTAGGATTGCAGATCATTGGACAGCTTTGCTGTGATTGATTGAAGAATTCAATCAGTGCAACCCATTTTCATTTATTTAATGTGCAAATTTCAGCCCATCTATGGTATAAAACATTTTTATTGTGATATTGTCAATGATGAGCACTGACCTCTCATCTGTGCATGTGTCAAAATAACTTTGACACAAGAACCCAATCAGTACACAACTGCTATATGACACTATTGCCTTCCTTTTGGATTTTCCAATGCATGATCCAAGACAGCTGAATTCAGTCATTCTGGGAAGTATTGTGCTTGCAATAACCATTAAATTATGAGAATCGTTAACAGAGAATCCTCTGCAACACATACACACAAAGACACACATATAATACTTAAAGCAAGAAAAAAGAGGAAATGCATGAACTTAAAAAAAACCAAATTATTGCAAATAATGTATTTTTCGACTGAAAGATTTTTAAAATTTTGTCATTCTTTTTCTTTACCACTTCAAATAACAGTTCTGCCATCTGACACATTTTCCATGATTGTGTTTTCCTTCTGGTCTGAAAAGACCTCTTCCCCCATTTTTTCCCTAAACTTCCTTTTGCAATGGCATTTCTGCAGCTGCTTAATTTCATTGGCAGGGGTAGCTGTGATTGAGTGCTGCTGTTCCTCTTTCTACCTCTGTTGAAACAACTTTACAAAATGAACAACTGCCTAAATTATTTGCTTTGGCAAAAAGACGAATTGACTGGAAAGTTTGGTGGTAGGAGGACTGCTGGCACTGAAGTCTGCAGGCCTATTATATCATAAGATGAAGAAGAAAAAATTCTTTATTTTAACAAAAATACATTTGTATCTCTTAAGTTACAAAGTAAAGGGTATGTCATTCACAATACCAGGCTGTACAGTTGTGGGTCAGGGCTTGATGCCATGCCTAAGGGATTTTTATTGGGTACTGGGGATTTGAAATCAGTGTAGTGAAAAATCAGGCAAAGATATAGAGAACTGTATGGAGATCAACCAAAAGCCATGGATGCAGAAAGACTGTATTGTTCTATCCAGAGGTGAACAGCAAAAGGGAAATTATTTTGGGATTGGTAGGGTTAACAGAAGTGAATTAACAAAAAAGAATGTAGTAAGCCCTTTCAAACTACAGAACTGCATTGTAGTAGAAAGAAAAGGATCCCTAACCCCAGTGTTGACAGAACCTGCCAGTGGGTGATTTCATCATAAAAGCCATTGAAGTTCTAATAGAATTTGTAAGACGGGCTTTCTTAGCTTACATTGGAAGATCACTAAACACATCATTTATGTAGACTCGGTGCCAGGCAGAGGTCAACCTTCAAACTGTTAAAAGATTTAAAGGTATATATTATCCATGAGTAAATCACCCACTTAATAAAATTTCTTAAAAAAAACAGTGCTGCTAAATTACTTACTGGGTAAGTAGTCATGTAAACTGTGCCTTAATCGAGATTTTGTTATTAAGTTTTGTTTGAATAACCATTGATTTATAATAACAAGACAGCAATTAATATTATAAATTCTGAAAACTGAAGCCGGTTATTCCCTATCCAAACTCTGACAGCCTTCATTCTGTCATAGGGTTGCTCTTCCTCTCAAAGGGACAAAACAATATGGTTGTTGATGATAGTTGGTGTGAGGCATGGAGGTTAGATTTTGGATTTAAGATTCAGGTATGGGCTATGGTTGAATTCTAAAAATCACATAATGGCTTTGAAAGTTTGTATCCAGAAAGGAAAAAGTTTGAAGAAAATTCAGACACTCCCTAACCATGTTTCTTCATTGGGATTTAAAAGTAATTCCAAAGTGGAATTGCTACCCGAGCTGTTAAATTCCTCACTTAAGTTCCACTAATGTTGTTGGTGTAGTTGTATTTTTGTAGATTCTATCCATGCAGAAAGAAGGAAGAGTCATGCTCACCAGTCTGCATTATTGTTCACCAGTCTGGCCTGTCACTTTTTCCCCATAAGATCGGTCAAGACAGTTAAGAGCTTATCAGAAAGAAATAGCTTAGCATTATGCCTGAAAGGACAGTTGTCAGTTTTCTATCCAGCCACTAGGATCTCTTGTTTATATGGAACAATTAGTTTTGAGGCTTTCATGCCAGAGAGTTCGTGGTTTGTCCAGCTGCTCACCCACTAGAACAAACAGGAACCATTGGAAAGTATATATGATAAGTCGGGATTCTCTTGCATTGTTTTACCATTTTGTGTGATTTTGGCAGAAATTAACAAAACTGCTAAATCCTCATGATTGTCGAGATTTCTTTCGGTCAAACAGAAGTCCATTCTTCATGGTCTCTCCACTTTTGCCTAGAGCATAAAATATATTCTGGATTATTTATTGATTCTGCTAAATCCCGGAGGTGCTCCAAAGCAGTCTAAAGGAATGCAAATTTGTCCATTTGTTTATTTGTAAAGTATAAACTTTTTTCTGGAAGCTTTTCTTAATATTTGTATTTTCCTATGCAGTTTTTTGTGCATAGGGGAAATGCATATTATAAATTCAGGCTGTATAGGGTTTTACCCAATGTGTAGAAAGCTAGGGAATATGTTTAAGTTGCTAGTCAATCATAAAATTTAGTGAAGTATACAATGACAGGTACATTTCAGTTTTGGTCAGTTCCAAGACTGAGGATATAATAAATTAACATACCTGTAACAATTTGAATGGAACAAATTTTTCATTTATCCTTGTTGATACGAAACAATTCTAGTGTTTAAATTTCGAACGTGTCTCTGAGATTGAAACAAAATACAAAATGTACAGTCTCCATGAAATTGAACACTTCCGTTTACAGATCATAGTATTTTTTTCTTAATAAACATTTACTGTATTCTTTTCATTCTAAATGCCAGTTTTTCTTCCTTTCTTTAACAGTATGCCAAAGCACTGAAGCATTTTGGCGAGAATGAGGGAAGGATGCAGCCAGATGAATTTTTTGGCATCTTTGACACCTTCCTGCAATCATTTACAGAAGCTAAGCAAGATCTGGAGAATATGAGGAAGAAGAAAGAAGAAGAGGAGCGCAGGGCACGGATGGAAGTCATGGTGAGGACTCAAAAGTTAGAATTTTTAAAAAACTATTTTTTTCAGAAAAATGATTTCCTGAATGTCTTGGAAAGTTAAAGGCAGTGTGAATAAAGGATACATTTTCTTACCGTGTAATTTTGTACATAACAGTTCACAAGCTGGCTTACATCATTGTTTCTCTTGGGTTCTTTTTAAATGGAGAATAAACTAATAATTTTGCAAAACTGAAGGACCTAAACATTTCCTTGCCAGCCAGCATGGTAACAGATAGCAAAGTCTTCTACTCAGAAAGGAGAGGAGTTTGTTAGAATAAGTGATGGCGATGTTATAGGTGAGGGCCAGAGGAGAAATTGTGGGTGACCAGGATGTGATTATTGTGATCTGCCATAATATTATTGATGACACTTGAATCAGTGGCATCTTACAGCTGCTGAAATCAATGTAGTCAAAATAACACTCTTATACCAGAGGTGGGTTCCTACCAGTTCGCACCTATTTGGTAGAACCGGTTTGTCAAATCTACCGAACCGGTTAGAAGAGGTTCCGCCAGTGGACCCGGAAAGCAGGCCACACTACAGAAGAGGTTCCAAAATTTTTTGAAACCCACCACTGTCTTATACCCACATTAGTAGGAGGAACAATTATCTTTCTCATTCCTCCTAAATGTTGAATCTCATGGAGAATAGCCATAACATAGAACTGAGGCATCTTTTTTCTTCACTGAAAGCCATCCTTATGGCGTTATTCTAATTAGATTTTATCTTCATCTTGCTTCAAGGAGACACTAATTTCACTCTCCCCCCCCCACCATTCCTTTATCTTCCCAGCATCTTACCCATGAAGTAAGTTAGAAAAAAATGGTCCAGTTCATTTTTTTGAAAGGGGGGGGGGTTACTCTTGGGCTCAGTTTGGCAGCCTAATCACAGGATTTTAGAAGTAGTTTCCAGAATATTTCACAAATTGTTTATGTTCAATCTAGAGTTGTCTTGCTGGCTTTAATGAAGCAATTGTTGATACAGATGTGATTTGCAAGCTAAGTCACTTTTATCCAAGGTCTTTTTCCAGTTCCTTTTCTTTTTTGCATACTTTCATTCCAGGCCCATCATTTACAGATGCCCCATGTTCTAATGTAATGTTAAGAATCCGATGTTATTTACGCTGATTTCAAAACCCACAGGGTGGCTAACAAACACAGAAAAAGCAGTTAAAAGTTCAGTTTAGGACTATAAACCCCAGGGAGCAAGTCTGTCTTATTCCTGACCTTTGTAAGTCACTCTGGAAGGTTTCTTCAGTGGAAGAACAAGTTAAAAACGCTTTACATAAACAAATAGCAGAATGTTAAAAACAGCAAAAGAAAGGGGAAAAAAGGCAAACTCCATAAAATACAAACCAAGGAAACAAATAACACAAGATAGCTCATCATGTATTTGGCTAGCTACTGTTACAAACAGGATGCTGGACTTGATAGTTTTTGAGACTGATCCCAAAAAGTTACATTTAGCTTCTTAAACAGATAGTCCTTGACTTACAACCATTCATTTGGTGACTGTTCAAAATTATAACGGCAATGAAGATAGAGACTTATGAGTATTTTCCCCACTCATTACTGTTGTAGCATCCCTGTGGTCACGTGATTAAAATTTGGATGCTTGGCAGCTGGTCCATATTTATGATGCTTGCAATGTCCTGGGGGTCATGTGATCACCTTTTGCAACCTTCTGAGTAGCAAACTCTATGGGGAAGCCAGATTCACTTAACAACCATGTCACTAACATAACAACTACAATGATTCACTTAACAACTGTGGCAAGAAAGGTCATGAAATGCAGTAAAACTCACTTAACAACAGACATTTTGCACTCTGTTGTGATCATAAGTTGAAGATTCCCAGTATTGTTGAAGTTTGGAATTTTCCCAATGAATAGCTGAGTCTGGGATGAAGTTGCAACAACTTCTTATGAATGTCTTTTTAAATTAGTTCTAATTAGTTTGTTCATGGTCTTTATTAGTGCATTTTAACAGCCAGCCACTATATTAAATCTATTAAATCTGTGTCTCTGTCTTAACAGCTTAAAGAGCAGAGAGAGAAAGAGCGGCGTCAGAAGAAAGCAAAGGCTGGTAGTATCTCAGAGGAAGGAGGAGGAGAGTTTGATGATCTTGTGTCAGCACTGAGATCAGGTGAAGTGTTTGACAAAGACTTATCCAAGCTCAAGCGCAACCGTAAGCGTTCAGGGAACCAAAATCTGGAGATAAGTCGGGAACGAGCAATAACAAAGCTCAATTATTAAATATGGACGATGTGAAGATTACACAAAGTGCAAAACCATAATGAACGACTGCTGCAACCAAGTCGATGAGACTGTCTAAATCCTTTCTGCAGGAAGCGCATCTAGTGCCAATGGCTTTTTTTCCCCAGGATGAACTTATTCTCCTGTCTTGCTCTCTTCCATATTTACATAATCTGGAATGATGGTAAAAGTGCCTCTCTAGTGCCCAAAGGATTTGTCATCAAACCTTCCCTTTTGATTGATCAAATGGCTTCTCGTTTCCACTACAACTTCACTTGGACCCTTTTGATGGAACAGAAAGCTTGGTGGCTTTTTGCACCAGTTGAGGTGGTGGGTAGGGGAGGATCGTGTGCCAAAGTTTACACTTTTTTTTTTCAATCTCCAATGCTGAGAAAATGCAAGACAGTCTCAGGATGGTTCTGAATTTTCCTGCCATTTTTGGTTTGGCCTGCCTTCAAGAGTGAATTAGTGGTATTATAGTGTTGTAGTTCTCATCTTCCACTGGATTTCCAAAAGGCAATTGACTTGAGAAACATGACATTGGTCTCAAGGACTGGTAATCACTGGTGCATGACAAGCAAGTGATGTTGCGTCAGAGGAAGTAGTTGGAGCTGTTCTGTTTCTGAGATGCGTAAAATATTTGGGAAACTCACTTCCCCCCCCCCCACTAATCACTTGAGTATTTGGAAGTGTGCTATTTAGACCAAGTTGTGAGAAATAGAAGGAACCATACTCTGAGAGTGATCATCATTAACCTGAACCTGATCAGTTATCATTGCTAAGCAATGTGGTAGGAAATGGTTTGGGGCATAGCAGTATTTCCATTTGTAAACTGCATTATTTTGATAGCACAGTAACACAAATTATTTGAACTAATAAGATGTAGAAACTAAAAAATATATACACAAATGGTTTGTCTGATAGTTGAAAAGGAGAATCTGGTCATTTATTGGAAGCCGTGACTCAACTGGGATGGACATTTTTCATTCTAACAGACTGTCCTTTTCAGCAACTGCAACCTTCCAACAACATTTTCACAGTATTATGTAATTGGACACATTCAAGGATTTTTTCCATCACAATGGAAGTGAGAAAAAAAACAATTAAGATATATGGCTGACCCAAAAGGGATTATCCAGTATATTTGAAAACAACTCTTGCAGTGACAATAAACAAGCAGTTTATCATGTAATAAGAAATTGTCTGCAGAACAGCCAAAACAGAAACAGGCATATGTAGAGAAAGCCAAATATACTTCCCTGTTTCATTGTTCTTACATGGTTGTACATTAATAGAACTATGCAGTATAGGTTTTTTTTTTAATCTTATGAATTGAATAGTTATTCATCAATTCTCAACTGGATCTCAGGAAAAAAAAGATGGTGCAAGCTTGAGCGTGAGCAACATGGAAGCAAAGTTGAAAACGATGTCTGAAAAAGCTTTTCTGCAAAGGCAAAATCCATAGGATTCCAGGGATTATAAAAGACACTCCAATTGTCATGTTAATTACTTGCTTTTGTTGGTATAAAAAAGTTGTGTAGATTCAAGTTTATTTCTGTAAAGTAGAAAATTCCTTTCTCCCTCAAGCACCGATTAATAAGCCATATTGCAAGATTCTCCTATCAACGTTGGGTTGAATGTTGGAACCCTAAATAGAAGTGCTCAAATCTTCAAAAATAATTGTCTTATTTTTTTGTATGTCCTCGTTTTCAGTGCTCTGGTTCTGAATTTTCCTGTTCATAGCATTCCAGAATACAGGATGTTTTCATGACATGTATGGGAAGATAATTTGCCTTCATATAAAAAAAATCTGTCATAGGGCTGCCTGTTTTTTTAAAATATTATTTAGAGCAGTGGTTCTTAAAAGTGTGGTTCTGTCCATCCTCTCAGAAGCCCACAAAATCAAAATTCTTAATATTAAAATCCCATCAAATTGTGAGAACTGGCAATGAATGCAATTTTTTAGTATAGTAAATGTTGATTAATATAATCCATACAAATGAAAGTTCATTGGAGTCCTCCATAATTTTAAAAAGTGGGAAGGGATCCTTACAGAAAAAGTTAAGAAACACTGAGTTATAAGATGATCCTTCATCACATGGAAATGACCCCCCCCCCCCATGAAGATTTTCAATCATCCAGGTCATGGTTGTCCCAAAGGTGCTTTTTCAAGAGGCAACTGGACTTTCTGGTTTTTCTTTGAAGACATTTCACTTCTCATTCTCATCCAAGAAGCTGAAGAAGTTTCTTGGATGTGAAGTGAAACATCTTCAAAGAAAATCAGAAAGTCCAGTTGCCTCTTAAAAAAGCACCTTTGGGATGATCTCTCTCTTCCTCTTTCAGAACTGAATGATTCCACCCTAAATCTTCTTGAAGATTAACAGGGTTGTACTTTGGGGATTCTTCAGGATGAACAAGATATTTTAAAGAAAAATATGAATGCTACATTGAGATTCTGACTGTTCCCTTTAGTAGAAATGTAGTATTACACTATGTCTCTTGTCTTGTCCAGAAAGACTAAAATGGCAGAGTGCAAGGCAAGCCTATTTTCCTTGCACCAAATTTCAAGATTACACCTTCTTCAAAATAATAAACATTGGGTGATATCACCCAGTACTCTCAAATTCCTTAGAGAGATTATATACCAGAAATAAGATGCAGTCCAGTTCAAGTTCTTCATCTGTGACTATACTCCTTTCCTTCCCATAAAGTATAATCTGAGCCATCTAATTGTTACTGCAGTAAGGTAAGTAAATAAGTCACATTGGTGCTGCAGTAAGGAACCAGGATAAAAAGAAGGTAGGTCTAGCCATAGGTTTCAGTGGCCATTCCTGATACAGATATCTCTTAATTTAGATGATTGGCAGATAACCCTGATCTCTGGAAGATACTTAAGAACATTGCATCAGAGTTACGTTAGAAATTTCCTTCCTTTCAGCTAGACTGACCATCAACACCAGTGGCCCCTGCAAAACCCTGAGGAGGTTGCCAATTATCAATGAGGTACTTAGAGCAGGAAGAGGAAGATTCCATGTTCAAATAAACAATGCATTTTTCTCCCCCTGGGAGTAGGGCAGTCAAGGAAGTTGATATGATAGTTAGAGAGAATCAGACGTTTTATTTTTGCCCCTAGCTCTGCCATATAAGTCCTGTTTTTTTAAAAATATTATTATTGCCAGTATTTCTGCCATTGGTTCCCCAAGATAAAGTATGGGAGTATCTCTTCACCTATTCCTGTACAATCTACAGCAACCTGGATCAGAGATTTATAGGTCTCGGTGGTTTCAATTCTGTTCCTTGCAGTAAGATTTTTTCCCCTAGAGCAATACCTAGCAGTCTGGTTTAGTGATAGGATAATATCTAAAAATAATATTAAATATAATTACACTTACAACAAGATTCATTTGTTTGTAACCAGGGCTCGCTGTATTTTGAGTCATTCCTTCACTTGGCAAATGTCAACTCCCATGAACAGTTGATGGAATTTAGTAGCAACTTCCCATGACCTCTCTTTCAGATTGTCATAGATTTAAATAAAAAATAGCTGGAGCTGAATTCTATGCTCCAAAATAGAAGTTTTCAAAAAAAAAAAAAAATCCCAGTTCAAACCAGGTTTTCTCAGAGGTAACATTGGAATTTATTTACCACCCTCACCCCTGGCCAAAAGCATAGCATCTCTCTGTGTGAAGATTATTAGCTCGGCTGTTGGCCAAATGCCCATGTTTTTTCTTTAGCCAAATGAAGCTGTTGCTGAACTTTGCAAATCACATAAAGGTACTGTTTCATAGGTGCTTGAGGCCTAGAACAGCATGGATTATTGAAATTAAATAAATAAATAAACTAAAATAAGCAACAAAAGACCAGAATCCAGTTAAATCCTTTTTTTTTTTTTTTTTAACCGTAGGTGATGTTTTTCAGCCACACACACTGCTTTCCCTTATTTCTTGATATTTGGTGATCCATTTTTTTGAAAAAAGACATCCCCAGAGGTGCTGCATTGTTTATGTTGCAAAGTTAGCAAGTGGGGTCTATCGGAGTCCACTCAAAATGCACAGATGTATCATGTGCATGCCTTGAATTTGTGCATGCAACTTGAAGCAGAGAAGTCCATTTCTCCATCCAGTTTTCTATCCCTTCCCGAGAAGTCAAGAGAGAGGACTGAACTTTGGCTCCTGTATTGATGTAGATAACAGCTGTAACATGTTATGTTCAGTTTATTCCCTCTCAAGAAGGGAACCTGAGAATGTTCAGTCTGAAAAAAAAATTCACATAGGGCTGAGAGGGAACAACTCTTATATCAAAACATCCAGAACAAATGAGATAACTCTCGTGGTATCCTAAGCAAAAGTGCTTTTTTTTTTTTTTTGCTTTTCCACATCTTACGAAGAAGCATAATATCTCGTAGCAGTTTATCTGACCGCAAGATATGACAGCAATAACTTTCTGGTTAAGAGGCTAAACTGCATTACCACAGACCAGGGGAAAGAAACAAAGAGTAACTTTTTAACCATTATGTTTCCTGACTTAATTGGGGCAGCCCAAAAACAAGATTAGCCTTTTGTGGAGATCCTGTTTCATATAAATGTCTATGGAGATTCTCAGATATCCTGTTAATGGTTATCCCAAGGTGCTTTTCAAAAGGCAGCTAGACTTCCTTGAAGATGTTTTGCTTCTCATCCAAGAAGCTTCTTCAATTCTGACTGTATGGCGGGGAATGGAAGGGTTTGTATTCCTAGTAATTCCTTTGGAAAAGCACCTTTGGAACTGTTTCATATAAATTAGACAATTTTTACACAGATGCATTTATAGTCAAAGCCTAATTTTATTTTTGAAGTTTTGTGATAGGTTGGTCCTTTTTCCTCCACAGTCTCTTGACTATTCGTGTCATCCAACTGTATCTAAAGGTAGTCCTCAACTTACAACAGTTTGTTTAGTGACTGTTTTCAAAGTTGAAAAATGTGACTTGTGGCCATTTTCACAGTTACGACCTTTGCAGCATCCCCAAAGTCATGTGATCAAATTTTAGATGCTTGGCACCTGGTTCATATTTATGACCGTTGCTGTGCCATAAGACCATGTGATCACCTTTTGCAATCTTCTGACAAGCAAAGTCAATAGGGAAGCCAGATTCACTTAACAACTGGGTTATTAACTTACCAACTGCAGTGATTCACTTAATGATTGTGGCAAGAAGGGTCGTAAAATGGGGCAACACTCACTTAACAACAGAAATTTTGGGCTCAATTATCATAAGTCAAGGAGTACCTGTAGTGCAGTCAAAGAATTAATGTTTAACACATAAGAAAGGGAGTTAGGTTTTTTCAAAATACAAACCATGTAAAATACCTGCAACATAGGGAAATAATTACTGGAAGATGCACTTCTAACAGAAGCTGCTCTTTTGGATCCATTGCTGAATAGCAGTGATATAAGTAATTTACCAGTTCTGGCTAGTAAACATACTGTTTGTTAGATCCAACCCTGTTCATCTATTTCAATCCAATGCAGCATTTTCTTTATGTGCAAAATACCAGTTCACGCAAAGCATTCCAAGGAATAATAAAGCAGATGAAGTCGCCCTCACCCCAAAATGCTGTAGCAATGTGACTTAAAGTGGTACTTCTCATTTGTAAGAAATGTCCTTGCTCTTTGGAAATAGGGTCACTAGTTCGAGACAGAGAGAAAAAGGGTGGAAGGATTTCATCATGGGGGATGCTAGACTACTGCTTTATTTGGTAGCTTTGCTTTTGCTTCCCAGGTTGAACCTCAGCGGAGAGCATTTGTACAGTTCTGTTATGTACATGATGTATGCAGTCTTGTTTAATATTTTTTTAAGTTTTAATTAAAAATATTAGGAATATTTTTAAGGGAAACCTGTAAATGCTACACTTCTATTTATTTTGCCATGTTTTAGTTTGCTTTGTGTGTGTGTGTGTGTGTGTGTGTGTGTGTGTGTGTCTGTACACCATGTTGCAGCCATGACTATTGAGACTGCACCAGGGCATTATGAGCAAACTGAGTGATGTCTTGGTACTCCGTGGGCAGAGCAGACAAAGGCTGGGTGTGTTCACCAATACCACAAATGGGCTCTCTATCTCCAGAAAGGGAAAGCTCTTTGTTCAGAAGGGCTTATCTTCCATAATATACAACAGAGTTCCCCTCCTTTCTGATATTGTGGACCAGCCAGGGCGGGCGGGAAAGGGAGATTCCACATGAATAGTGGGTGAGAGTGCATGCATGCACATGCAGCTCCATTTGCACAAACAGCAGAGGTGTGCGCCCTACTGCTTGCCCACCACTTCCACGGCTCGATTCCTAATGGTTAAGGCCTGATAATGGGTTGTGGGCCTGGGGGTTAGGGGCCCCTGGTGTACGAGACCCACAGTGCTCAAATGGATTTGCCAATCAAATCCAAAGGGCGAGGTAATGTCAGTCATGCATAAATGACACATATGCAACTGGCCAGCATCTGGGTGATGTTTAACCTTGGACCCAAATTGGGGAAGAATGAGCAAGATGGCAACCCCCTCTCCCCTATCATTTTTCTACCTTTTCTAGAGACATCTACAAAATATGCAATTTTTGTCTTTGTCCTCTCAGTCATGTTCTAGACTAGAAGGTAAGACAAGCTCAAAGACTTGAGATGGATTCTTCTCCTAGTGAATGATTTTGCTTACTTGATAGTTCACATTGTAAGTGGTTAGAAGGTATCATTCTTCTCTCCTCTATGAGCACAGAAATAAGTGGAAGAATCCCAGCCTTTCATATGTTAACTAATCTGCCTTAAGCAATCTTAAACATCTGTCTCTGGAGTGTCCCCATCCACAACCAGTAAAGGGCTTCTTATTCTTTGTGTGGATATCAAGTCACACTCTTCTAATGCTGTGGTGTCTCCTCATTTGTTGGTCAACTTAATTCTGTACCTGAATTAAATGTACAAACCTTGTAGCATCCTTTTTATCTGCACCTTTTATAAGAATATAATGTAACACTAAAAAGAAAAAAAAAAGATGTTGCCCCTGTTTATTTCAATGAGTTATTTCGTTAGTGGAGCCAAATATATTTAAGCAATAAACTCTAATAATATCACTAAATTGTTTACTCTTTGGTTTTTCATTTGACAGCAGTATCATTCCATTCACGATAGATTGACAGTTTCTGTTAATGCAGTAGTCTCCAAAATGTATTGGGAGGTTGGGGACGAGAAAAGCTTAAGGAATAAGTACGTCCAATCAGGATTGTGTTTTGAAAGAGCAACTCTCAGATAATGGAATTTCCCAAATGGGAATATCCATAATATGTCTACTTATTGGGGAAAGTGATACCAACATTTTAAAACTAGCCCTGATCTCCAAAGTTCAATGACAACAAAAGTCACTATGCCCACTCAGTCCCCAAAAGGTTGCTGTGCCATCTCTACATTTCCAAGCCATGCAGGAATCAAGTGAATGTTCTTCCATCTAGCAGGAATGTCTGGAACTCTCAGCTGCATTTAGCTTCACAATAACTCAGTGAAATAAATAAGATTAGATTGAAAAAGAGCATCCTTGGCCCAGCCACCATGTTTCCTACTTGAATTGGATATGGACTGAGTGCAACGTGCTAGGCACACAATCATTATTATTCTCACAGAGAGGGGAAAAAAGCATTCACTATCAATATATGATATTGTAATCAAAACTAAATGGACAAATGAAGCAAAATTACTCATTTTATATCCTTTGAACCAATTAAAGAAGATTGAGTTCCCTTAGAGTGGAATTCTAATCTGTTTGGGACATTTTGACAACATGTCCAACATGAAAAATGTTTACTGGATTAACAATTGATTATGAAAGAGGGTTAGATGAGTTACAAAACAAGATTCCAGAGTTTAAATAAGATAGCAAAGTCTGGCTTCTTGGATTATTTCCAACCTTTTTACCAGCAGTGAAATAGAAGGCACCTCTGTTTTCATCTGAGTAAGGAAATAATGTGTTGCATATGTTTGTATGCACTCACAAATACTTTCTCCCTAGAGATTAACCACAGAGGCCTATTGCAAATAAATCCCTAGATATGGTTGGGCCCAGAGGAAATCTTCCCTTCCAGATTTTATTGGTTAGGCGGATGTCCCAGGAAGTAGATGTTCTCAACAATACTCTGGTCCTGAGAGAGGTGAGGCTTTAAAGAGGACAAAAGCATGTTGAATTGTATTAAGAAGCTAACTGGTTAGAAGTGGAGTTGTGGAGTTGGCAAAATACTAGTCTTATAAATGCTCGAGGTAGTGTCTTCTGGACCAGCTGCATCTTCTAAATGAATTCAAGTACAGCCCCATATAGAGTGTACTAGATAATCAATGACCTATTGGATTGTTTCAGAGATATTTCCTTACCTAAATATAGAACAATCACAGATGGCCAAAAATTGAGAACAGAAGTGTCTTCCATCTCCCTGTTAACTTTCTCCAGTAAGTTTCATTATAGGAAGCTTGCAGAGTGTCAAAAACTACTTCCTCCCTCCCTCCCCTTCTCTCCCCTCCAAGAAATCAGGTATATGCCTGCTGTTGTGTATGGGAAGAGAACTTCCAGAGTGTATTGCAGTTGGGAAGCTAGCAAGGGGCTTCTCTATTAACTTGTGGGGGAAGTTGTCAGGGAACACTGACAATGACAATTTCATAACTGTGGCTCATTTTGACAGCAATGCTGAATGGCAACAGCAGCACATCAGTGCTGAAGAGCATAAACGTCCCCAAATTTCATTCCTTCCGGAGTAATGACTACCAGCCTTAGCCCATTGGAAGTATCTTTGTTGACGAAGTTTTTTTCTACGATGCAGTGTTTCACCCAATTGAATGCTACAAAGCATCAAGTGGACACCAATGTTTTAATAATATATACTACCATACTATATACAGTGGCAACAGTCTGACCAAAAGGTGATTAGGGCATGTGTGACTGTAAGAAATGCTCCCCAAAGCAGAATTTGATGCAACTGGCAAACAAGATGGAGTTGCATATTGGCCCTCCTGAACACAACTGTTACCTGCTCCTCAGTCAGCAGCTGGCTTGGGGGATTATCAGATTATGTAGCACTTTTCTGCACAGGGGTTTATGATCCCATCCAGGGATGTCAATTATCTTCCAAATCCAGAGTCATTCCATCTTGCTGGAATTAAACATGTGGGGTTTTCTTCTCCTGGAATTTTTATTTTGACAGCTCTACGTCTAATTCAACCATTTTTTAAAAAAAAAATTCAATCTTTCTTCTGCTGACTTCACCCACCACACCAAACTAGAACATTTGCATGCTTTCCCTGTCTCTAGCCTTTTCTGCCAATAAGAATAACTGAGCTTTGCATGAATTCTCTGTGAACCTAAAAGCATGGAGCCTTTGGCAATATTTTGCTTTTTTCCACCAACCACAAGTGGAATTAAATTTGGACAAAATATGGAGTGTCTCCTGAATTGCCAGCCACAATAGGAGACATGAGACTTTGTGGGTAGATAGAGTTATCACCTCTACTCAACTGTTTATTACTTAGTCTGTGAAGGATACCCTCCAATTTTCTTTCCAATGCCGATTTCCACCAGCAGTCAATGCCACACACAGATATAGCTTATAATATTTCTCTGCAGCACCATGATTTGGCTGCAGAAGCAGAGATTACTGAAACTTAACTCTTGAGGGAAAGGCATTTGCTTTCCTAAAGCAAATGACATCAGCCCAGAGTTCTCTAAAGGGGATGAAAGAGCCCTAGATACTGAGGTAGAAGAAGCAGAAACTTCCCTCCGCCCCAGGAGTTTAATAAGATATTTTTTCTCAACAGACATAAGGAAGCAGTAGCAACAGTAGTAATATTTAGATTAGCATACCGATTTATAGTGCTTTACAGCAGGAGTTCCCAACCCCCAGTCGGTGGATTGGCAGCAGTCTGCAGCAGGCCGGCAATCAGGAAACACAAATAAGTGAAGCCCCATCCATGGGATACAGGTAGCATGCAAAACCACACCCTCTCGGGTCCGTGGAAAAAGCTTTCTCCATGGAAGTGGTCCTTGGACCGAAAAGGTTGGGGCCTCTGCTTTACAGGCCCCTCTAAGTGATTTACAGAGTCAGGATATTGCTCCCAACAATCTGGGTCCTCATTTTAGCAACCTCAGAATGATGGAAGGCAGAGTCAACCTTGAGCTGGTCAGAATCGAACTCCTGAGAGTGAGTAGTTTTAGCCTGCAAGACTGCATTCTAATCACTGAGCCACCATGGCTCCAACTAAGTTTGAATCAATAACTAGAAGAAAGAACCAACTATACCTTCTTTTAAAAAAATATTTAATTAACTGTCCTAGTGATCCACAGCAAAACTAACAGTCTAAAACAGTTTCCATCTCATGGTTTTACCAGAAAACCTTGGAATTTTAACCATGATCATTTGTTCTGGGACACAAGAAGTTGGCCTTCCTTTTGTTGTTCCTCCTTCTTTGATATATTAGCAGTAGCTAACAGGAACATAGAATAACAGAGTTGGAAGAGACCTTGGAAGTCTTCTATACATATAAATACATTCACAGATAATTTACATATAGATATAGAACAAAGTCAAAGCACTTACAGATTTTGTGATATTATAATTTTGATTTCACTGAAAGATTTTTAGGCCATCCCTCTTAATGTAATTAATGAAATACAGGTTTAGCAATGGTTTTCCCATTTTCTAAATATACTAATATGCTTTCTGTTCAATGTTTTCTAAAACAAGTGTCCAAAAAGATAGGCATTTTAATTTTGTATACAAATAAAACTGTACTTTTTATTAGTCAAACAACTTTCTCTGACATTATTTCCTTTAACCGATAATATTTTAATTCACCAATCATTAATTCATTTTCATGAAGTTTAATATTTTGCCAATTTATACAAGAAGCTGGAATGTTGTGAAACCTAAGAATCGCCCCTGAATACTGAAAACCATGTTTGAATTTACTTCCTTGCCTGCAAGAGTACATATTCTAATAAATAAATTAACACGTCCTTCCATTGTGTATAAGTTTATTTAAAAAAGAACATTCTTAGTACAACTTCAGCAAATCTGAATAAACTTTTCATTACCTGGAAACCATTCCCATTTGTGCGTATATCCAAGAATTATATAGATGTACAATGAAAGCATCAAAAAACATCATTAGCTACTCTGTTTGAATATAGCATGAAAAATTAGGACCACCTTTCCAAAACACAAGAAGGGAATCCATCTATTCATTACAGGCAGGTTATAATTTTTTAAAAACAAGCCTATCTAAATACCCCGTATCAGTGCACAGATTTTTCAGAAATCAACACAGAACCATTGTAAATTCTGAGTTTTTCTTTCAATAAAATTATTCTAAAGCCCTTTTAGTATACATTAGTTCACTACATTTATGCAAGAAAAACCAAACTTCAGAAAGATATATTTTTAGTTTAAATATCTGCTGTCCTGTTTACATTAAATTACAGACTTAATGGCTTAATAGTCAAGCAACTCAATGTACATGTATTAGATTTAACAGTGCTTGGACACCCCTAAAGAAATCATCGTCCCCATAATGTTAGAACAGGTTACTGGTGCAGAGGAAACAAGTAAAACACCTTTCCAACAGTTGCATCTTGTTTATCGCACTCATATCATAGAAAAGTACACAGAACAATTTTTTAGGTCATCAGAGACTTTTATAAGATTCAGTGATCTTCAGACCTTAACATTTTCTGATACCACAGGAAAGAACCAAAATGTAATGATATGCTTCATACTTTCCTATGTTTTCTTATCAAGTGCACTTATAAAAAAATGTGTTATTATTTTTCACCATATACAGGACATGTCGGAAAATACACAGCAATGTAAAACAGCAAAAATTCATTTTCCTTCCCCGATAAGGACAAATATGACATACTTTATTCCATTCATAAAGACTTAAAGATGGAATAACTATCATATCTACCTGTATACTGTATATAGCCATTTTCTGTTCTCACACACATTGCAATTTGCTGAATAATTTTTTTAAAAAATCACAGTCATAATCAGGCTAAAACTAAAATCTTATAGTATAAAATTATCCGGATGCACAGAAATATACCTTAACGGAAACAACTCTAAAGTGACATCAAGCGATAACAATCTTTTCAGGCTGAAGCAACACATCACAATTTCTCCTAGGAGCCAGAATATGTATATTAAATCAATTTTTAAACAAAATATTTCAACTAGCCAAAATATTGTGAGATATCATACAAACATATGTATTTCTCCAATTATGGTCATTTAATAAAAAAGTCTGTTGGTCAGTAGTCTCCATTAAATGGCGTCATGTAACTAACCCCTGTAATTGAAGAAACATGGAGTGACCACAGCAATCAGTCTGTGCTTAAAGCCCTCTTGTCAAGTATAAACGTGAACTATTGCTCTTACTAAGTAATTCAACTGACATTATGTTTACACACATTACAACAGATAAACTTATGCAAGGAAAATTTAATCAAAGAATATTATTTGGAGCAATAAGGAGAATTTAAGCAATGCATATTATTTGGTACAAACAATAGTTTATGAATTACATAAATAAATGGGGGAAGGGACTATTTCTATTTGGAAATAGTGTGAAAAGTCTAACTACAGGAAAAAGTAAATTGCCTTCTACAAAGTTGTCCATTTCCAGCCCCATGACATGTATCCTTTTCATTCTCCTTTTTCCCAGACTTGGGACATTCTTCCCTAAAGTTTGTTTTCCTTTGTAAGGCATTTGCAATACAATCTAAAAATCAAAAGGCAAGAAAAAGATGATATTTCACACAGAAATATATTCATTTTAAATGGCTCTCCTCAGCATATGTCCTCTGTTGATGATTTTCAAATCAAGAAACTGACAGAAGGTTATGTGGAGATATAATGAATGATTTGACATTAATGGTGGGATTCAACATTTTTTAGTACCGGTTCTGTGGGCATGGCTTTGTGGGCGTGGCAGCAAAATCCCCATTCCCTCTCCACTCTCACAATTTCTGCTACCAGTTCTCCAAAACCTGTCAGAACTGGCTGAATACCACCTCTGGTTTGACTATGGTTTTTGGAATTAAAAAGAAAAGTGGGGAGTTTTTTTAAAGTCTTTCAGAAATATCAAATCGAACTGAACTAATGTCCATCATGGTTTCTGAGTTGCTGCAATAACAGAAATCTTACAAAGATTTTAATAATCAGAAAGAAGGCAATGCATTTGGAATTGTCATTTCTGCTCTAGATATTATTTTGCCTTATTCTGGTGAATAAGTGAACCAGACGCTCTTTCCATGACATTAGACACGTCATGATTGTCCCAACTTCACAGCTTTATGGAAATACCATATTTCTAAATTAAATGCCAGCGAACAGGATGGGGAACCAATTCTTGAGATTACTGCTGAACTGCCAATTAATTGGCTGTGGTTAAAAACTTCTGACATTGCCTTACAGCTAGTCCTTGAGATTCAACAATAATTATGGCTGGATTTTCTGTCAGTAAGCAATGTGGCCATTAGGCAAAATGTCACGTGATCATATTATTTAGTTTAGTGATGGCAATCCCAGGACACTCTGTTGCCATTATTAACTGAATGCCACAGGTCTTATGTGAGGGTTCACCTGATCCAAGCCATTCCTAGGTTGGCTACTCCCAACCTCAAGCCTTGATAGCAGGCTGCTTCCTCTTGAAACCACCCTATCTCCCCTTCTCCCCATCTCTGCCCTTTTGGTAGTCCTGCACAGAGCCACTCTTCAGTTGCAGCAGCGGCACTGGGGCTGTTCCCATCCCCAACTCTGGGTCTCAACTCCAACTCCAGTGCTGCTGCCACCATTGCCAAGAAGTACCGCCTCAGGCCTGTGTCATGACCAGCCACCCTAGCGCCACAGTGCAACCCCCCCCTTGCCCTTTGCAGGCACTGCTGGGCTTAGCCTCTTTTGTCCTGCTGCTGATAAGGCCTGGCCCTATGCAAGGCAGCTTCTTCCTGAGACTACTCATGTCATTTTCTGAATAGCACGTCCCTTCTTGCAATGAAAGATGGTGGTAACCCAAGGGTTATTTGTATGGTCCAACCTCTGTATTGATAATCAACCTTGGCAATGAACAATGAATGTAAAATCCCCTCACCTTGGATTAGATTTATTAAGAAAAAAAATGGGAAAAAGCAACTATCCTTATATATGGAACTATTTAAAGGTAATTGAAAAAGTTGTGACATTCTGATTTTCCTATGTATCTTTGGTGTACTGGGGAGAACCCTATCCCTTTCAAGCAGACAAATCAGTCTGCCCTTGGGTTTATATGATAGCCCCGCTCCAAGTGGGAGAATTCTCCCATAAACTTTCTATCTTAGATCACGAACCAATGTTTTTATCCCAGCCAAAGCAATGAAGAACAGGCTAGAGTAGTGAGTGCCCCTCGGGGCCTATTTATGTTCATAAATCATTTCCCTCAATTCCAGGAAATTGTGATAATTATTCTGATCAACTAAAAATAAATGTAGAAAAGAGTCATGTTTCATTTATCTTTGAAGCACAATAGCAAAATGTAGGCACTTCTTTACGATCATTTTTTGGACTTCATTAAAGTGCAAAATATTATAGAAGAACAAGCAATTTTTACCCAGTCTGCTCATGCATGGAGCACGTTTTATCACATTTAGCTGAAAATGGTTGGGTTCCAAATATCACCTCAAAATATAATATTTCACTATATTATCAATCCCTTGGGTCCTTCATTCAGAGAATCCAAATTATCTCTCCTTGAAACCGACTTCTGAGTATTATTATGTGAAAGGATAATGCTCTGATTGTCCTCTGCATAAACTCTAATTGACTTGAATAAAACCTTTCTTTTTCTGCCTACTTGAAGGAGCATTTGCTATGCAAATACATGCAGAGCACATAGAGTGAGAGGAATATTAGCAAAATGAGCCTCAAGATGTATCCTCCTAATCCTGTAGAAGAGGAGAAGATACTACTTTCATTTAAAATGCTATTGGTCAGTTTTAAAGCAACAATGTTCAGAATGAAAATACTTTGTGGTTTGTGTCTAAAGGATCTTGCATCTAAAAGTTTCCTGGGACGGGGAAAAACGGACTAGAAAATTTAATGAATAAATAACAAAAATGCATCTGTGGCCAGAAACTTAGGATATTTTGTCCTACTTGTTTCAATCCCAGTGCCTTACTTACACAGAATTACATCCACTTCAATGTCAATATGAAGTCTATAATGGGATTGAACATCTAGGGTAGTATTGGCGAACTTTTTCGGCACCAAGTAACAAAACGGGAGTGTGTGCAGGGGGAACTGCTGGAAACTGGAAGAGCATGTGCACGCCGGGAAGCTGAGCTTCTGGTTTTTGGCATGCACACCTGGTCTTACCTGGTCTTCCAGTTTCTGGTGCACATGCACCTGTGAAGACCAGCTGGCGGGTACGCATGTGCATGCTAGAACCCAGAAGAGCAACAGGTGATCGCTGGTGTGCCCGGAGAGATGGCTCTGCATGCCACTTCTGGCACACGTGCCATATGTTCACCAACACGGATCTAGGGGTTTAGGATTGTTTGTTTGGTTATTTATTTATTGTGCTATGAAAGGAAGGCATCAAATTTTCCATCCCATCATGCCAGTCAGGTTTAGACATACCGAGGGCACATTTTCTTTTGGGCATATGCAAAAGAGAGATTTGCCCCAAACCATCTCTTTCCAGGACATGGGTGCATTTTTGTATTTTGAGGAAACTGCAGGAAGAACTTCAGGAGAAAAAAAAGGAAAACAGTGTGCTCAAGTAGAAGTGACAGAACTACCAACTTTTTCATCCAGATTAAAGAGAAATCTATACAGTATTTTTAACTGTATACAGATTAGTTCGTACCTATTCCTAACCAACAAATATTTTTCTTCCATTTTGAAAGACAAATTGAAACTAAACTACTATTCAAAATCATATTTTGTCTAGTTGGGAGTGATCAATATAACTCACAGTTTATATTTTCCAATGTTTGTATATGATATGATACTAAAATCATAATTCATCTGAAAATTCTGGATCTGAATATTCTCAAACAGAAGGTTCATGCTGAAATCCTGCTGGGTGAATATTTTAGTGCAATTAAAAGGAAATGGAAGACCAGAACTTTGCACAAAATCAGAAATAAAGGGCTAAACACATATATCCTTAGAATTACTGCAAATCAAAGCAGTGGAAGAACTTAGAACTTACAGGCAAAAAGGTCAGTTGCTACATTAAAAAAAACAGGCAAACCTAAGCCTACGTTATTAGCCAAAACAAGAGAAACAACAGATTATGATTTAGTAAGGTTAATGGTCAGAATTTTGGTTACTACTACTGGAGATGCTGTTGCTAAAATTATATTCCAAGAAGGGGTGGGTTGCTACTAGCACTACTGCCGGTTCGGTGGAAAAAATTTTTTGTGCATGTATGCACATTTACACCAAAAAATTTCTGCGCATGCACAGAACGTTACAAAATGTTATGATCATTCTAATGCAAAAACTAGAAAATGGAAAAAAAATGCATTTCTGCAATGGAGATTGTTCTGCGCATGCGTAGAACCAAAAATCAAGATGGTGCCGACAATAGAACCGGTTCGTGTGTGTGGGCGGCCGAGTTACTATCTACTCAGCCAAACCTGTCCAAACCAGTAGGAACCCACCTCTGATTCCAAGGATAAAGTATGTCAATCTCTTAAATAAAAACTTTTAATCACTCTCGCTTAAAGTCACCCCTCTGCCCCCCTTGCTTGCTGAGGAGTTTTACATCTTCAATGATTATGTCATGGCTCACTGCTTTGCACATATCATACACTGTCAAAGCAGCAAGACTGGCAGCCATCAAAGCTTCCATCTCCACCCCAGTTTTTCCATGGGTGCGGCAGAGAGCCTGAATGGTAATGTTATGTTTTTCTGCATTTAGACTAAGAGTAACCTCAACCAGATTCAACGGGACATTATGGCACAGTGGAATGAGCTGGCTTGTTAGCTTGGCTCCCTGGATTCCAGCTATCTGGGCCACTGCCAGCACATCACCTTTTTTAATTTGGTTCTGTTGCACTAAGTTGAATACCTTTGCACCCAGACGGACCACAGCACAAGCCACTGCAATCCTTTCCGAGTCTGGCTTCCTGCCAACATCTACCATTGATACTCGGCCTTCTCGGTCAATGTGGGTTAAACAATCAGATGCACCAAGACATTTGGCAGTCGAAAGAGATCTCCAACCCTTCTCTGCTTGGCTTACCATCCTGGAACGAATGTCTCTAGTCACATGGGAAGCCTGTTTGGAGAGAGTTGTTCCTGTCCAAAGGCACTTGTCATTCAAGCTGCAGCTCAAAGTCTTCAGAAGAAAGCAATTGCTACTGAGCTGAGCTTGTGAAATCCTTGATGAGAGTTGTCGTGCTGAGTAAGATCCTGGCAAGGCATGGTGTCCTGTAAACGTATTTGTTTTAAACTTTTTCCCCATCTGTTTGAATAAACTTTCTTTCAGAGTCAGGCAGTGGCCTTGTCTGAGGCCCCAATCTTTCAAATTTACTTGGTCCTGCAGAGCATCTTGGAGAAGTGGAAATGACCTTGATGTTGCCTCTGGGGGGGGGGGGGGGGGGGAAGCAACAAAAGTCGATGTTAGAAGAGGAAAACTACTGTTGATTTTATGCAGTGTTCTACAAATTCCCATAAAGCAGAGAGAAAAATAAACCTTCTAAAAATACCATTCTGAATAAGGAATCTTTTCTCAAAATTTTCCAGCATTCTTATCAGTTGTTAGAAAGTAGCTGCCCACAATTCAAAGGACTATGTTAATTCTGGGCTTGGATAGGACTTGGCACTGATTCTTGAATAACAAGTCTCCATACTACATGGCAATCTGTATTTGGGGGAAAAAATCCTTGGGTACTTCAAATGCAATTTGTATACACAGCATGGGAATAATCCAAGGAAAATGAAAGGCCAAGTTGGCAATGGATGTGATCAGTTTAGAAGTCCAATGAAAACTGCTGAAGGTGGCAGAAATCCAGTTCCAGAATTCCACCTATCCAGAAAGTCAAACCATATAAGCAATCAAGGAAGGACGGGATTTACACAGCTAGTGCTATATTTCTTGATGGAATTCACTCATACATGATGGTGACATTTATTTATTTAAAATATTTGTATGGCTGCCGATCTTAAACATACCTCTAGGTGACTCACAGCACTAAAACTGCCAACTATAAAACAGTAAACCATACCCTCCCCCCCAAAAAAAAAATCCCACCAAAATTTGAGGGACAAGTGTTTTCTTATCTGTCCACGAAAAACCCAAAATGGGATCTCTTGCTGACGGAGAATATAAGTCAGCTACTAGCTGCAAAATCCTTTCCTCTGTAATCTTGAGCCGTCTTAACTTGTCCTTTAAAATGGAAGTAGGAAAATCTAGCTGTCTGAGATGTATTAGATAATAAATAAGAAAGTAGTAGAGGGCGTGCATAATATTTCAATTTAAAACAT
Source organism: Thamnophis elegans (assembly GCF_009769535.1). Classification (NCBI taxonomy): domain Eukaryota; kingdom Metazoa; phylum Chordata; class Lepidosauria; order Squamata; family Natricidae; genus Thamnophis; species Thamnophis elegans. The sequence continues at coordinate 80,360,462 of NC_045544.1, forward strand.
CCTGCTTCAAATTCAAGAGAGATTATTCTGTCCATTATGGAAGTGTTCGAGTCCTGGATGGTTGGAACAAGCCACTTTGAACTCAAAACAATGGAGTATTTCTAATATGAAACATTTCTGTACACCCCTAGAAAGCAACTTCAGAGTCATTAATGACCACAGAATCTTCCCCCACCAACTAAAAATTCCTTGCACAAAAAGCCTAGAATTTTAAAGCTATGGATTATAGATATTCTAAAAGTATACCCAGATATTATCCAACAGGAAATGACAAATAAAGAATGGCTGAAAAGGGCAGATATGTTTAGCTTAGAGAGCAGAAAATTAAGGGAAAAATGAGAACAGCTTTCAAATAGCTGAAATTTCAGAAAACATAGACTACCATGCTGTTCCTGAGGACAGTATTATGAATAACGGGAGTTTAAAAAGAAGATTTTAGCTAAATATTAAGACACTTACTAATAGTAAGGAGTTACTCAACAGTTGAACAGATTGCCTTCCATAAACAAAAGCTTAAAATAGTCATCTGTTCAGGGATGTTTTACTTACATTTATCCCTTTCACTGACGTCCACACAAACACACACCTCTATTCCTGACCCCTCTATTTGCAAGTGTAAAAGGAGGTCATATCATCCAAGCATAAAGCAGTATTTGTGCTTGATGATATGGAATGAGCACAGGTAGTCCTCGACTTAAGACCGCAATTGAGCCCAAACTTTCTGTTGTTAAGTGAGACATTTGTTAAGTGAGTTTTTCCCCACTTTACAACTTTTCTTGCCACAGTTGTTAAGTGAATAACTGCAGTTGATCAGTTAGTAACTTGACTGTCAAGTGAATCTGGCTTCCCCGTTGACTTTGCCTGTCAGGAGGTCGCAAAAGGTGATCACGTGACCCTGGGACACAGCAGCGGTCATAAATGTGAACCAGTTGCTAAGCCTATGAATTTTGATCACATGATCATGGGGGGGGGTGCTGCAAAAAATTCACATTTTTCAGTGCCGTGCTAACTTTGAATGGTCACTAAATGAACTGTTGTAAGTTGAGGACTACCCAGACAGTAATGTTTACCCTGACACTGTAAACTTTTACAATACACGTACTCCAAGATGTGGCCTCCTGGTTGTAAGATACAGCCAAAATTTCCAGAGAACATAACTACTTTTCCATTTTCATACCCTGCAGCTAAAAGCAGTTCTCTGCAACTGCCAGCTCTGGCCATGTTAACAAGAAGCCCGTCATGCTTGGCCTGGTGCTGCCAAGTGCTTGTATTCCTTCCTCAATCTGTGTTATCTTTATCTAGGTCAATTTCAGTTGCAAGCCTCCTGGGAATCAGCTCCCACTCATTAATCCCTTGGCTATGGCCCTGCCAGAGTCTGGTGCCAAGGACCAAGTTAAAAGGCGATTTTTAAAAACATAATGGAAGGCATGCTTTTTAGATACAAGAGAGGAAAAAGGAAAGTGAGATGGGAAGAAGTAGCCAAACATCTCTTTAATGATGTGTATCTTTACAAAGTTTTGGTGCCCCCTCCCCCTCTCTTTGCAGGGATACTTTTTCTGGGTAGCAATTCTATTTTATTTCCAATAGCTAAGAGACTAAGAAAGCCTCTCAATGTACCCATCTGCCATATTTTTCAGAGGATTTCTTTAGGGTGTCAGGAATTGTTTATGATGCAGCAGAAGCTCTTTCTTCCCCAGAAAAATAAGCATGCTCTGTCTATTTTTCATCCATTCATGGCTCTGGTTTATTTATTTTTTTGGGGGTGGTGGTGGTGCAAGAGCCTTTCTTACAACTTTCAATTGCCGGAACTAAGGCAGAGGGGACACATTAGCCTACCCCGATCAATGACAGCTAAGACCATTGTCTGAAATTATTGCAGCCTATCAAGTATGCGCCGTGCATGTCACTTTTCCCCCCTGCCCAGCTCAACAATGTGGTGCCCATCTGAGAACATGATCTTTTTTGACAGATTAGAATTCAGCAAGTCTACTTTCGCACCATTATTTTCACACTGTGAATGTATACAACTAGCTGTTCCAGAGGTACCAGGCAATAAATCCCATGCAAACTTTGGGGACTTCTTCCTCTCACAACCAATTGAAAGGAACAAACCCTAAATTAATCTTGAAAGCTGACAACTTAAATTTCCACTTTGGTTCTTAACCAGGCAATAGTAATGCTGGAGGTGAAAGTGCACCAGCACACACAAATAATCCATGCATATCTTCAACTCTTCCGTCAAAAGTTCATATAAGTGATATTAACAGGTGGAGGAGAAGAAGAGCTATATAATAGGAAAAAATTCTTATAGTCCAGTATTTCCTTAGAACTGAACTTATTTAGATGTGGCCAATTCTTATACAATAGAGAATTAAGAATCTTGACAGATTTGCACAAAATCACATTATTACTGTAAGGGAGGGGAGACTGGCTCTGGGTCTTGATCTCTCTCTCTCTCTGTCTGATTTTCATGTTTTGATAATCTAATCTCCAAGTTTTCAAGTGAAAACAAACATTATCATCAGATTTGGAAACTCCCGAGATTTTAATCATTTTAATTTAATTCAAAAAGTATCATTTCATTTTGAGCTTTTATAGATGCCAGGTTGTTGTGGATGTTACCGGTATATATCTCTATTACTGTATATCAGAATATGTTTTTCATTGACTCCCCTGACCTCTAAGATCTCGTGTAGTTTTCAGCTGCATTCACAGAGGGGTAATTTGAAGAGCAACACATGATTCCTGCATAGCATTTCTGGCTGCTGAAGTCAATTTATGAAATGCTCCCCTCTCTATTGGTTTCTTTTTGCACAACCGAGGTTCCCCACCTTTTCCATTAGAGACCACAGAGACATTTGATACCTGCCACAGACATTTTGTAACACATTATGTAAAAATCTGTCTACTTCTGCAGATCTGGGAGTAAACTTTAGGTTACACAATCCTGGGCATTCTCCCAAAATGTTGGGACTCCATTTCCCCAAAGACCTGGCCAACATGGCCTTTGAGTGAAATTTGCAATGTTGTTATCCCAACAGCATACCATTGTTAAATGAGTCCCTATGCTTTGCTTTCCGATTATTATATGATTAGAGGTAAAATTGTAGCAATGTGGTGGTGAAAGTTACTACTTTCATAGCATGGGTTGATTCAGGCTTCCATCCTTCTGAGGTCTGCAAAATGAGAACCCAGATTGTTGGGGGTAATACGCTGACCATGGAGTTCACTTAGAGAGCTATAAAGCACTGTAAAATGGTATATAAGTCTAAGTGCTATTGTACAGTGTATAAGAAGCAGAGAAGATCCACACCAAGATTGGCAGGAGAGACTGTTTCCATAAACAGACTACAAGCTTATGACTGCATGAAAGCAAAGGAAGACAAATGGCAACTAGAGTAAGTCAACACAGAGTTTCACAGTATATTCATTATTTTATCAATGTCTTTTGCAATTCATCAAGCCTTCCACACTGCTAATGAGTCTATGTGAAGGACATCAAAAGAAAACTCTAAGATTAAACTGTATTTTAAGAAAAAAATGTTCTGAAGTATTCAATAAAAATAAGAGAGGGAGAATAGGACAATATATTCTTTCCATAGCATTCACTGCGGTCCTCTCTTTGACTTTGGACCTTCTATCCACTTCCTACTGATTCACACAAGAGCTACCTTCGTGGAACTTTGTAATCTGCTTCAAATTAAATTGGGAAACTGTCTTACTTGTTCTATATATTCCTGCAGTAGTCTGTAAATCACAACAAAGCTGGTTCTACCCTAGTCGCAAAGACTATGTTATTTGCAGAGAGAAAGTCAGTGGTCGCTTTTCCCGAGGTGCAGAATGCATGGCCTTACCAGACATAATTTAAGTCCCAGATACATAGCTGCATGTAGGCAGCCAACTTCCCATTCCAAAACCAGCTGGAAGGAGCCTGTCTTTGCATCCAGCTTCCTTTGCTCTCCCCCACAAACGTCTTATTCAATTACAGGCAAACCTCCAAATGTATGGTTTACCACATGATACTCCCATGCTGTGGAAATGCTAGTAGTTAATTGTTCCCATTTCCCAAATTATCTATATCCCATCCTTCTAATTCTTAGCAATATACCAGACCTTAAAGTGGGTTTAAGTACAGAGCCCCAAGGAACAGCTACGTAATAAAAAATTCTCACAGACTGGAGAATGGAAGCTCAGAAACCTCCATATTGCTGCATTAGCAAGATGCACATCCAGCATTAGTTTGAGCTGCGTGCACCAAAAGTGATGCCCCAGATAATGCTTTTAAAGAAGAAAACGTGCACATATTTCTATTTCTTATTTATAAAATGTTAAGTCTCTGTTTACAGGTTGTGAACCATCTTGCGTAACTTAAGTACTTCTTACGTACTGATTGGTCACCCACCAATGAGGATCATTGGCCTGTTCTTCATTTGGGAAATGTTGAACATGCCTGAGAAGAAAATAACGAACATGCAAAAATTATTAATACTCCCAGATTTTATAACAATGGAAATAATGCAAAAAATACAAAATAAAAATGTTGGTGATGGTATGGGTGTTGGCGTAATAAATATTAAGCAATTGTCTCTTGAAGTAGTACTTGTGAATGGGGAAAACATAGAAAGCAAAACCAGACTATGAAAACAGTTCACATGAGAAATGAAAAACAGCAGTCTATAACACAATTTGAAGGACTTACTCCCAAATAAAATACCAATTATGATCCTTAATCAAAGGACTCATATGCTGTAAAACAACGGCAGGAAAGTTTTCAGTGGCTAGGGGAAAAACTTTATTTAGATATTTTTTAGACAGCCCCGGAACACCGTAACATCATGTCAAAGTTGGCAGGAGCAGAGTTTGTAATTCCTTTCCTCCCTTCTGTCCCATACACACGCCTAAAATGAACTCTGAACAAACACAGGGTAACATATTTGGATAACATGAGAAGACTGCAAGAAAGGGAAATCAACGGTTCCTGATTCCTGTCAGCATTAAGTACAATAGCAGAACTATTGTAGTGTGCAAATTATTTATAATTTAAAATGGTTCAAGCACAAAACAGCTTTTCTGTTACTACTGAGTATCTCAGTTTTGAACTCAAGTCTTTTGAGACCAAAATAATGCTATTTTGAGCCTGGAATTCTTTTTTGGATGAAATGGAACAGTACTGGAACTCTGCCAGTAAGATTAGAATAATCTGCTTTGAATTCAAGAGCTGGGATGTTTTAGTCTTGATCAATTTTGATTTGGAAGCATTTTATAAATCCTTAATTCATAACATTTGATTTCATTTTAAGACTTTTGCACTGTATTGTGCTTATTCTTAATAGTCCAGCTCTGGCTACGCATCTGGGAGAGAGAGAGAGAAAAAAAACTTCCACAAAATGGCATACCTGCATGTTGTTTCTTTTTTCTGCCAATAGCTGCCCCAATAATCTGGATCAACTCCTCTTCAGAGGCATTACATCGTAAGTGATCCCGTAAGGACACTTCTGAATTTCCAAAAAGGCAGACCTGAAATAAGAATAGAAGATGAACTGAGATATAGCTCCACTCTCCATCAGATTATATGGATATAGCACTATAGAAAAGTTTAATAAATCCCCACAACATTTTAGTTCCAGATTATCTTTCAAAAGAAAACATTGGTTGCTCCAACAATGAATCAGTTTTGTAACTTACAATAACTGGCAATGGCTGTACGAAATGCCAGTTGGCGATATCCTTATTTTGAGGCAAGTATGCAACTCCTACTCCATTTGAAGATGGAAAACAACCATAACACACTACTTCCCACTAAAATCAACAGGTCAATTTTGGGTAAGTCTACCTTTCCATTCCAGACTCCCAGAAATAGTACTAGGAGTCAGCTTTGCAAGATAGCCAAGAGAAGAAGCACATTCAGATGAACTATGTGTACTTTATTGAAATGTTACATTAACAGAATTTTGCAAGTCTGAAAGTACATTTCTCCCCCATCATTTTTAGTGCCCAAAAAATTAGAGAGGGTCCTTTCTGAGGTGTTTGGCCATACCCACATTTCCTTTTATGGGTCAAGCTGCTCTTATCTAACCATCCCCTGGCTGTGTCTCTTCCCCCTGCCTCCCAAGTTCATTCCCACACATTATTATAGTAGGAGAACAGTCCCAAGACCATCTCTGAGAACTGCAGGAACTCAACAAGGGTGTGTACTAATGTAGACTTGCTTATTGAATTTTACAAAGTTCTTCCAAGTATGAGGACTTAGAAGTCGGTATAGACTGGAAGCTAACATGCAACGTTCCCAAGTTGGGCATATCTCCTGTGCAATGTTTGCTTTGGAAGTGATAGCATGTTCTACTGATCTGCAAACATCTTGAGGTCAAACTTTGAAACAGGCCATTCCAACCTCCAGCTGCAAGTCAGAAACTTTAGGGTCAGAATGGCATTCAGGAGTCAAGACATTTGGAATTTAAAATGTTTGACTTGCATCTAACATACTATCAAAAATATTGTTTTTCTCTGGGTTGAGGACTGCACTTAGCTTTTGATTGATATCCCAAGGGCTGCCCTCTAGTAAATGAGTATGGTCTGGACAATTAAGTAAATGGAGCCAGGACAAGAACTAGATTTATTTTAACATAAATTAAATGAACTTAATTGGGAATTTTCTGTTGAATTAAAAAGAGCCAGGTCTTTAGGTCAGCAGCCCCAAACCTTTGGGCATCAGGGACCGGTTCCATGGAGAGGTTTTTCCACAGACCGGAGGGGATGTGGTTTCGTGTGCTACCTGCATCCTGGGGATGGGGCTTCGCTTGTCAGCATGGCCTGATTTCATGGCCACTGCCAGTCCACAGATCAGGGATTGGGAACCCCTGCTTTAGGCTCTTATGAAAATCGGGGGGGGGGGTGTCCTCACTCCAAGGGACAAGATGTTCCACAGGGCAGGTGCAATGGCAAAGAAGGTCCTTCTCTTAGATCTCGTCAGCCAGAATAATTAAGCTGACAGGCCCTACAACATGCCTTCTCTGCTGCCACGGATGGAGCAGGCCAATCCCACTGAGATGAGGTCGTCCCTCAAGTAGCCTGGACTCATGCCATGAAGGGATTTAAATGTGATTACCAGCAGCTTTAATTGCATCCAGCAGCCAATGTAACTCGCAGAGCAGTGGTGTTACATGGGCCATTCTTGGCCCTAGGAACTGCCCGTGTGGCTGCACACTGTATGAACGCTACCTTCCGACTCTTGCTTACATAGTTAGTTGCAAGAGTCAACATTCTTGACTCTTGCAACTATAAAAGGATATCCTTTTGGTTTTCCTGGCAATAAAACAGAAGTAGTTTATTTCCCCCTGCCGCTAAATTTTTGTAAACATCCCAGTCTAGCCTACAGCACCAGGGTTTCCTAGTGGCCTCCTGTCCAAATACTACATCCAATGTTGCCTCAGTTGTTTTGAGATCAGCAAAGATCACTTAAATGTTGCCACCTGCTGGTTCTTTAATTCAAACTTCTCCTAGCATGACACAAAGCACTGGCTTGAATATTTCAAGGACATTAAGATCAGGCTCTGTAAGTCATTTAAGCTAATGAATTTGCTCTGACTTAGTGTCAACAGATATTAACGCAATGCTTGCTGTCATCAATTATGGGAGTTGGAACTTTTAAGCACTAAGTCTGAACTAATTACAAATAACAACTTTCAACGTGACAGTAAAATTGATCATCCTCTCCCTGCTCTCTCCTCCCATTTTACTACTTGGTCTGTACCCCACATGTCTGATTTAATAGTGCTTGCCAATTACCACTTACAAGACCATTTCAAATAAAAGACGGAAGTATATTTACTTTCCATTAGATTTCATATTTGAATACAGTGTATTGGAAAAGAAAAAAGAAAAAAATCAGGAAACAGCAAAAATATGTTTGCTTCAAGTAATAAATGAAACAGGAATTGTTATATAATTTACTACTTCACTACTAATACTACTTTATCCAAGATGGTTTAAACCAGTGGTGGGATTCAATTTTTTTTACTACTGGTTCTGTGGGCATGGCTTGGTGGGAATGGCAGGGGAAGGATATTGTAAAATGTCCATTCCCTCCCCACTCCAGGGGAAGGTTACTGCAAAATCCCATTTCCTCCCAATCAGGGACTCGGGAGACAGAGAATAGATGGGGGCGGGGCCAGTCAGAGGTGATATTTACCAGTTCTCTGAACTACTCAAATTTTCCACTACCAGTTGTCCAGAACTGGTCAGAACCTACTGAATACCACCTCTGGTTTAAACCTGTTCTGAATTCAATGCCCATTTTTAATGAGCTCCATGCATGTCAAATAAATAATCATATTTATCATTATCATTTATCAAGTTGTACCCCCTTGGTCAATATGGGAGTCTGAATTAAAGCATTCCAGAGAGATAGGTGTTAGCCTTTGCTTGAAATCATCAGTGAAGGCTTCCATTTCCCTGGATAATTGGTTCCATGATCAAACAGAGAAAGCAATAGAGTTACCTTCAAATTCCCATCAGCTGTGATCCTTAGCCGATTGCAGGATCCACAGAAATGCTCAGACATGGAAGTGATGAAGCTAACTTGCCCTTGAAAATGTGGTACCCTATATGCCTGTTAAAAGACAATCATGGGAACAAAATGGAAAAAAAAAGGCCAATGAAGTTAATCACATCATTTGTACTTCATTCCTAAAATTTCTTCTAGGTTGTGAAAGGAGAAGCTAGGGATACAAAAATGTTTTGAATTCAAACTTTGTGAAATTCAAAACACCTTGCCTCCAGCAGAAAACAGCTGTCTCCAATGTGAAATGCATTTATTAAATGCATTAATTAAATTTATAGGCTGCCTGACTCCATTGTGACTCTGGGAAACATATACAATAAGTATACATTAAAAACAATAAACTATAAACATCTACAAAAAGCAGATGTCCCAAAAAATAACCCCAATTCTGGCAGACTAATTATCACTATGTTCATCATTCACTCTAGCTCAGATCCCGGGAAAGAGTCAGATTTTAAAGGTTCATCTGAATAAGGTCAGAGTGGGACTAAACAAATTTCTGAGGGGATTATAATTCTAGATGAAGGATGCTGTGATAAAGAAGGCCCACTTCCGGATCCCCTCAGGTAAAATTATTTAGTCAGTGGAAACATACCCGGAACATACCAAATATGCTGGAATATATAGGATAGGCAGACTGGATCTGAGTACACATACAAAAAAGAAAGATAACTACTAGAACACTACCACCCCAAATCCCTACAGATAGCCACAAAGAATATCATGGTTGACAGTACTTTTGAAAATGCTAAGATATCAAAGAGAACCATGACAGCTGCACTATTCCTGTCCCAGCTCTGCCAGAAATTAGAGAGAAGTGTGAACCATGCCATCTTAATATTATGTCCCAGTATAAAACCAAGCATAAAACGCTCTAGATAATCTGTATTTTCCACATTATGCATTTCTAGCTTGTTCTCTGAAACTACAGCATGACCACTTTTTCAACAATCTTCCCCAAGAAGTGAAAGTTGGCGAGAGGATGAAAATTGTCCAACACTGTCCACTTCAGCAAAGTCCACTTCTTGAGGAGGGAGTGAAGCATCTCTTCCTCCAAGAGAAGCTTGTTTATCACCCACTCTTTCAGCAAAACAAATATTATTGCACAGACCCAACCACACAGCATCCTCCAAATGGTTTTAACCACCCAAGGAGTGACCTCTCCCCCCCCCAAATTGGTTTAGTAGATTTGAGGATCCTCAGCAGTTACTGGCTGAAAAGCATTCCAAGTAATTCTACAAGACCTTGCCTTTGTCAAAGCTATAGGATCTGGACAGTTGGAAGACAATTCCAAGCAAGTCTGTGCAGCTTTATCTACCAGATGAAGCTCTCCAGGTTACCCTGTAACTTCATCTCTACCTAGCTAGGAACAAGTCTCCTTAAAAAAAAAATCCCTGAACAGCTATCTGCAGCTGAGATAAAATGCCAACCTTATCACCATGATGTAATCTCTATTATGTGTTTTTATGTTCAGTTGGGTTCATTTGTTGTCTTCTTCCCAACTGCTCTTTTAGTATCTCTTTTGACATTTCATCTTCTCAGACAACTAAGGAGTTCCCTAGGATTGACTCCCAGTAAGAAGCCATACAGGAATAATCCAATCTAACCCAACTCCTTTGACAGAAAGGAAGTGGCCAATTGCTCCATCAAGCCACCCATCAGATCCTCAGGAAAAGACCTCAATCTCCTCCTGAAACCCTATAGGATGGACTCATCTAATAACTGTATTCACCTGTGGCATCCAAGGGTAACCTCAGCATGCCTAAACTCAATCAGAGATTAATGGAATGGGCTAATTCTGAGTTTTATAGAAGTATCTTAGGCTCAACCCATTTTATACTCAAAATAGCTGTTTCACCCTTGAAAATGGTGTTTCATATTAAGTATCATTCAAATTCTACTAATTTTACACACTCCTAATAGTTGTGAATTAGATGGGTTATGGGGAAAGTTTAGGACACTAACAAGAAATTCTGTAAATGCTTTTACAGAATGAAATGTTACTGAGGTTAAAAGTCACCAGTAAAAACATTCATGTATCAATACTATGCTGGAAATCAATTATTGAATTTGGGATTTTATTATTCCTTCAATATGTATATATATCATCTTTATGATAAAGAACAGACACTAGCATTGTAAAGATTCTTATCTTCTTACCAACAATTTCCTGTTAAAGTTATTTCTACAGAGGTCTTACATGCTAGATGGAAAAATCCATGACAACATTTTAATGATATGTGTTTAGATGAAGGCTATTTTAAAATTCTTACGTGCTGCATACTTCTCTGTTAGAAACACTATGCAAATCATGTACAAATCACATGTATTATGGAACACATTTATATTATAAACACAACAGTAGTTGTCATGGATATAACTGCAAAATGATCAAAATTCCCAGACACAATACCTCATGCATAGTCTACATAAAAAGCAAGCACAGAATAGTTTATGTATAGTAGATAATACCAGAAATTTATCACAGACAACTAGGAAGGTAATGGTACATAAATCTACTCTAAAAACTGAGGAAATACTTAAATAACTACAGTTTAGAAAGCATTATTTCTAGTCTTTCTGACTACTCTCTCTCTCTCTCTCTCTCTCTCTCTCTCTCTCTCTCTCTCTCTCTCTCTCACTCACTCACACACACACACACACACACACACACACACCTCTCATCTTTAAACTACTGCAACACACATGGGCTACTCTTGAAATTCTTCTCATTTGGATGTTGCAGCTGTCAAGGAAGGCAGCCACACAAACAATTCTCGAGGCCCCTAGGGTGGCCCATATAACACTGCTGTTAAGCAAGTTGCACTGGTTGCCACCATGGGATCCTGTGAACCCCATTGGTCAAGTGTATGTGCATGCTAAGGATCACATTGGCTAAGGAATTTGTCCCCCTGGGTCTAGGAAAAGAGCCCTTTCTGCCATAGCTCCGGCCATCTGGAACATTGCACCCCTCTAGGCGAGATCTGCACCAATCCTCTTGGCATTCTGCAGAGTGTTAAAACCTAGCTCTGCCAATTCACCTGAGACCCCAAAGTGAATATGTCATATGGCTATGGCTAATGGACTGACAGATGATATTACCTCAAACTGTTTTAACTTGCTCCCTTCTTTTAACTCCTTTTAGCTATCTTTTTAATATTAATACTTATTATCTTAATAGTTTAATGTTTTATATATTTGTTTTTATCTTCTAGTAAACCCCCTAAAGTCATTTTAGGCGAGATGGATGACGTATAAGTTTAAAAATTACATGATAAATAGCTACAGTACTGAGCCATGAGTAGCATAATTGTCAAAAGTAGACCTTATGTCTGTTCTAGCAGGACTATAGAATTCGCATCATGTATCTTCCTCCCTCATAGCTAACCAAACTAATACTGACGTAGCAGACCAAGAAGCTCTCTATGATTATTGATAATTTTCACCTTGGCAGTGCTAGAAGCTTCTTCACAGGGCAACATTTTCAAGTCTGGCCATTTCTGTTTAATTGTATCCAGCATTTCTTTGTAGCTCACCATTTTCTTGAAGTTCCACTTGTTGCCTAAAGGAAGAAGGAAACAAACATTATTGATCAAATAAGCCTACTTTGGGAGGTATTTTATTATACAAAAGGCATGTTTTTAACTATAGCACATTGTCATCTGAGGTAACAGAGTGCTATGTGATTAGACAATACTTACGATGCAATGACAGGCAGTTAAAAACAGTGGTAGCAGTGGAAGGAGCAGAAGTCTGTGAAAATCCCATTTCAGTGCAATTTCTTATGTTTTTTATATGGTAAAAATAATAGTATTATTATTATTTAGTATTATTAGTAAAACTTAATATATAAATGTAGGAATACGTGGAATACATTCATTGCGTTTTGCTGCCATGAAATTGATCGGAGACATACAACATAAATAAAAAAATACCAGCAATGCCAATACATTGGGGTTATACCTTTCCAAAGAGATTCCCCTATATGCCACAGAGGCTGAAGATACCTGTAAGTTGATATTCTACCACCATCTTTTGCAGGAATGGGAATCTGCCACTCCCTTTACTCAGTCTTTGAACCCATTTGTAATCTTAAGAACTCACCATCAAAAGGCATGTATTCTATAAAGCGCACATCCAGGGGCTGCTTTTCTGTAAGAGAAACAAAATCCAGCAGCTCATCTTCGTTGAGTCCTCTCATAATCACACAGTTCACCTAAAAGAAAAAGTGAGTGAATGAGTACAGGAAATGACCCAAGGCCATTGTGCACAACAGCACAAGTCCATGTAGCAATAGCACTTAGACTCATATCCCGCTTTACAGTGCTTTACAGCCCTCTCTAAGCAATTGACAGAGTCAGCATATTGCCCTCAAAAACCTGGGTCCCCATTTTACCGACTTTGGAAAGATGGAAGGCTGAGTCAACCTTGACCTGGTGAGATTTGAACTGCCAATCTCTGGGCAGCTGGCAGTCAGCAGTAGCCTGCAGTACTGCATTCTAAGCACTGCAGCACTACGGCTCAGTAGATAGTTGATAATGTGTTCTCTATTATCCTGCCCCCCATTTATTTATGTATTTTTCATTTACATATAATAAGTGCTTAGTGAACAGCATACTGTCTGATTCAGTTGCTTATATGGTAATACTTTTTAAAATCTTAATTTCTTACTCTGTTATCCAACCATTGATAAAACAAGTCTCGTGTTCTCTATTATTGAAAAGAAAATTATCCCTATCTTTCCTTTATGGGATTTTTTAAAATTATGGGATAACTAAAGACAAATGCGTATTGGGGAGTTACTTCCAAAACTAGCTATTGGGATTAAGGCATTACAGCATCCTTCCTAATTTGAGGAACTCCAAATGCCTTGGGTAATAGGTCATTTCCCATAACTCCTAATCAGCAGAACCTCTAATCTTCACCATTTTTAGTTTGGAATGGTGAGATAAGAAACAAATAGGCAACAACACTGTGTTTATTTAAATAATAAATAATTGAAAGTAACATATGAGATGTGACATAACTATGCCAAACTAAATTTGCACAATGGTAGCAAAATGATTAGAATGCAGTATTGCAGGCAAACTCTGCCCACAGCCTGAAATTTGTACTTTTGGGTAATAAAATGAATACCATGTAGTTCTAGATTACTAGTAAGGAATATTCTCACCTTAACAGGATTATAGCCAAGATCAAGAGCTTTGTGAATTCCTTCCATTACTTTGTGGAATCCTAAAACATCAGAATGCAATTATTCAAAAAAAGTTGAGCAAAATGTTTTATAAATACACATAAACTGAATCCATAATACTAATATATAAATTTATAAAATTTAGAATAAATGTATACATTTATTTTTGCATTCTTTTAAACATTAATTCACGACTCTCAAACACATTTGAGTAAAAGCTTCTTTTTGTATGTAAAACAAATGAAATATAATAACACAATGTGCTTTTGGAACAATTCTAAATACTTTTCTGTAAGAGTAGTCACAATGGGCTTTAGATATACATAACATTATGCCGAGTGTGTTTTCAAATGTAGATAGAAACCCAAATCAAGACTTTTCACAAATTTTCACCATCCCTCCAATCATGTTGATATAAGAAAAGTTTATTCAAGAGGAATATAAAGTACTTTATGTAATCCCCAAATATTTGGAAAAGAAAAATACATTGTTATTCCATGAAAGAAGAGGAGTGGGATGGGCAGTCATGAGGATTAAATAACATGGACTACCATAATTGTTTGATGTAAAAACGTGTTTGTTATTTCTCTATCCTGCTACTACGAAAACCTCTGACTTCAGTTGCAAAGGTTTACTCAAATAAAATAAGCTTGCAGACTAAACATGACATCGGGGAGCATAACATACAGTGAGAACACTGGAGTTACTGTATTCAGGAATCTGTTCTGCTTGTAGAAAGGCCTGGAAGGAAATCAAAAAGAAGAGAACTTCCGTGCAACTTAAAGGAATATCGGGCAATCTAAGGAAACACTAGCCAAAAAGAAGCATCAATATTTTTTTAGGATAAATGCATCAGGCAAATATAAAGCCTTTTTACTAGTGATTTAGATCAAATCCACCCTGTCAGACACCAATGTGATGTTTCTATAGTGGCAATATATAGGCAACATGAAACCTGCCTACTTTAGATTTTCCTGCCCCAAGCAGTATCTGTCCATCTAATTGCCTACCCTGAGAAGCAATCATCCTCAAAAGGTGAACCCAGGCCCTCTCTGATCCTCCCTTCTCCTATGGAACATAATTCCTCTTGAAGATAGAGTGGCTCAAAACTTTTTGGAATTCAGGAATTATATCAAGAAAGCCTGTAGAAATTCAAACGGAAATGACATCCTCCACATGGCGACCGTTTCAGTCATGAATTAGGATGATCATTAATATTGTTGCATGTTGTGTTAAGCTTTGTAACGAAGTGGAGTATTTGCTACTAAAGTTGGTTATGATTGAATTGGCCAGAAGCCTTAAGGTAAGGTAAAGGTCCCCCTCGCACATACATGCTAGCTGTTCCCGTCTCTAGGTGGCAGTGCTCATCTCCTTTTCTACGCCAAAGAGCCAGCACTGTCTGATGACAATTCAATGGTCATGTGGCCAGCGTGGCTAAATGCCAAAGCCACACGGAATGCTGTTACCTACCCACCAAGGTGGTCCCTATTTTTCTACTTGCATTTTTACATGCTTTCGAACTGCTAGGTTGGCAAGTAATGGGAGCTCATGGCTCTAGGGATTCAAATCGCTGAACTGCCAACCTTTCTGATCAACCGTGTCCCTCCAGAAATCTTAGCAATAAATAAAGTTTCCTAGTGTCCTTGAGTCTAGGGTGGCACATAAATTTGAGAAATAAATATGCAAGGGATGCATGTATTTTAAAACTGTGCTGTTCTGGAAGTAGCCACTAATGGATTTTTTTTGGCTTTCATTAATTTATTTAATTCTATTTTTAAGACCATAATCATCATTTTGTTGGGTGAGTCTGGGCCTGCTAGAACAACTAATAGTTTGGTGTCAACTTATTTAATACTTTCTCATTTTACAGGAGTGGATCTAATTCTTGACTAGCAACAATGAACAGTCCGAAATTTTAGTTACACTTCCCCAGGCATCACTATGAACTGACTGCACTATGGTGGAGGTGCAGATGATCCTGTTGGATTCATCCAAACTTTATCTCCCTGCAATAAAGTTTTCTAAAATTTGATATATGATTAAAAAATATTCAAATATTCAAGCACACAAGGATAAGGTTCCTCTGTGTATTCAGAGATTCCCCTATGAAGCACATATTTAGAAACAATTAAATGTAACACAGAGGGAAATGTGCAAAAACATCTTGAGCTGATTAAAGTCACTTTTATTGGCTGTTTTTCCCTATTATGCCTCCATTAGTTTTAACTGACAGTGTAACCCCATCTAGTGGCTCTATATGGGCATTTCCCCTACAAGGAACAGATTGCAGCCATTCCAAACAAATTAACATGGTTTCAAGTGTGTGCTTTCAATTTTGGAATCCATATAAGGGACTCTCCTAAGCAATATTTATCTTGTCTCTGTGCTGTCTGCTATCATCAACCCTAAGATTGTTAGTAAAATAGCAAAGGATGTTTTCGCAAAGAGAAACAGGAAACATTTGAAAACATTTGAAACTTGTACTTGGAAACGACATGTAACTCTCAGTTAATTATCTTCCACATACACTGTACGCACTATGCATATTAATTCCCAACTAATTATTCCAGACTCATCTCCATTCCCATCCTTTGACAGCATCATTTGTACTCTTACAAAAGTGGGAGAAAAGGCATTTCCCAGCATTTTATATCAGCCTAACTGAATCTGATTACTGTTCAATGAGATGGATGATTTGCTGCTGTTAGTAGGGGCAACATGTTTTCTCCCATTGAAGGAGGAGGAGGAGCCTTCCCTGCCACTACATGCTTTGATAATATTGCTGTCTGCAGCTCTGGGTTCTTTCACATTGGACACAACGTCTAAAGTGAAGTAGCTGGTGACCTGTCTCACTGTTTTAATTTCTTCAAGGCCTTGAACTGTGATTTGATGAGAAATAACTTGGAGATTGAAAGAAATTTTCTGTGGCTGGACTGGGAAATAATCCAAATATAATACGCTACGCTATACTACAATACAACACAACTCCAGTACAAGCAAAACAAACAAACAAACCAGCAGGCAATATCAAAAGGTTCCTTAGTGGTGCTAAGAAAATGCTATGGATGAAAACACGAGGAATTGAAGGAATTTGCCTTTTTTCTTTTAGTTTTATCAGTTCTACATTCAAAAATAAATTTGAAGGCGTCGAGGGAGAGAGGGACCTGTATAATTGGTAACATCAATTTTTCAGAATTATACATGCTGGGATATAAGAAATCAAGAACGTATTAATGAGAAAACTATTTTTCTTTTTAAAGAGTACCCTTTTTTATTTATTTGCCATATGAAATCTCTGTTCATGATCTCATGGCAGGTTGAAGCTGTTGAAATTTCTAGTCTCCCAAGGCAATTCGTGTCTTAAGACACATTGAGTCATTTACATATAGGGATGCATTTTATATATCAATTTCTCTGTAGCTTTTAATGGAAACCTTTACAAATTATGAAGCCACCCCACCCTGTAAATCACAACCACCACCAACAATTCAGTTTAATCTTTGAATGCCTTATGTATGGAATATCTTTATTTAACTAGGTGCACTAATAGCAAATAGCACTTAAGACTTATATACCACTTCACAGTGCTTTATAGCCCACTCTAAGTGGTTTACAGATCAGCATATTGCCCCCAACAATCTGGGTCCTCATTTTACCAACTTCGGAAGGATGGAAGGCTGAGTCGAGCTTGAGCCAGTGAGACTCGAACTGCTGAACTGCTGGCAGCCAGCAGTTAGAATACTGCATTCTAACCACTACATCTCTTTATTTAAAGTAAAGTAAAGCTACTTTTGGGTTCTTTATTTTTCTATAAAACTGTATCAGTATAGATTATTTTAATGCACTGAAATTCTGATGATCTTATGTTTTCTCAAAGTTTGAGTTTCTCAAATTTGCTCATTCTTAAAATTAAAGAACTGAAACTGTAAAAGTTTGGAGGGGAGGTTTTTATTTATGGTTTACTGATCTAGCAGCATCCTCAAACCAAAGCAATTTTTGTTTCTAAAATGTACACCATTAATATTAACAAGAAGTTAAACCCAAGAGTTCCACAGAATCTACCTGAGTTTATTTCGCTGTCAACTGAAATTCATTTATGTGGCTAAGGAAAGATTTCAAAGTGGTATAATGTATTTTCAAGAATAATGTAGCTGCCTCAAATAACCCATTTCGGCCAAGTAAATCGTTTTAATATCTAAATATATGGCTTTTCCACAAGTTTTTTCTAAAGTATCTACAATAACTAATGTCTAAATTAGAATTTAAAAGCAAATGAGACATGTTATTTGATCTTAATGTCTAATAATAAATCCCTATCTGATATTCAATTATGGAATTTTATTAGATTCTAGTACTAGATTCTAGTACTAGATTTATTTAAGTTCCAAGTTGAGAACAATTCTCAAGCTACTGAAATTTCAGCAAGAGCTGTCTGCACTATTAAGAGTTCACCTAATAAAGTTTTAAGTTCAGATACTTTCGCTGGTGCAGTGGAGTCATACCTATAGACTGGAAAGATTGAAATGGAAAATTCAAGTACACTGAATTCAAGTACACTGACCAGCAGAACTACTGTAAAAATGGGCAAGAACGTGGGAAAAGAATAACCAGGAACAGTAACAATATAGTTTATTGATCAACCTGGCTTAAAATTTGAAACAGTTCTTGATGTTCCTTATTAAGCTTATCTAATATGATATTTTCTCTATCAGCATAGCACTGTAGTGCTACATCTGTGTTCATTGGGTTATCTATAGAAGCATACGTATATGTTAATGCAGTTCTGTATTTATACTTATTATTTTAATGAAATTATGGAAGTATAAATCCTATATATTCTGAGGAACTCTAGATTTCTGATCTGTTTTAGACAGCACTGCCTAATTTTTAATTATAGTTCATTTAATTATTGTTTATTAACAGAAAGTCAAAAGCTTTCTTTTATGAGTGAATTGGGTAAATATATTCAGTGCTATTGTTACAAAAAGTAAAGTCATTTATTTTTTAAAGGAGGGTTACAGTTCTACATTAGTTATAATCAGTAATAGTTGATATAAATCTATTATGGATTGCACAAGTAGAGGCTAAACCAATTTCGTAGTATACATAATGCACAATGAGAATAAAGGCTTGTGAGAAGAGGAAAACTGGGGTTTGATTATATACCATATTTTTTGGAGTATAAGACGCACCGAAGTATAAAACACACCAAGGTTTTGAAGAGGCAATTTTTTTTAAAAAAAGTAGGTAGGTAGGTAGGTAGGTAGAAGGAGGGAGGGAGGGAGAGAGGGATGGATGGAGGGAGGGAGGGAGAGAGAGAGAGAGAGAAATAAAGTAGGTAGGTAGGGAGAGAGAGAGTAATGAGGTATTTATATAGGTAGATAAAGGGGGGGGGGGAGAGAGAGAAATACAGTAGATAGGGAGAGAGAGAGAGTAGATAGGTTTCCCTTTGTTTTTTATTGGGATATTTTTACAACAGGCTATTATTATTATTATCATTAAATGTATTCATCTGTTTTTTAATAATTCATCTGATTTATGATGAGTTCCATTGTAGTGTATGCCCCTCTGAATCAATGTTGACTCCTGACAATTGTCTGGAAAGATTTTCATGGCAAAATTTCAGAATTCTTTGACATTGCCTGCTTCCAAGGGCTGAGAGCAGAGGTGGGTTGCTCCCGGTTCGGCCCGGTTCGGGCAAACCGGTAGTGGCAGTGGCGGGAGGCTTCGCCCCCACCCCCAGGCCCGGATGCTTCTGTGTATGCGCAGAAGTGTCACACGTGCACGTACGCGCGAACTGGTAGTAACAATAATGGAAACCCAACAATGGCTGACAGTGAATGACTGGCCCAAGCTCACCCAGCTGGCTTCTGGCCTACAATGGAACTAGAATTCATGGTCTCCTGATTTTCAGCTTGATGCCTTAACTATTACACCAAACTGCCTCTCTATTATATTGGAGTGGTTAAACAAAAGTTACACACTTTATACTTTTTTGACTCTTTTTTGACCATATAACAGAATAATTGAGTTAAATTTCTCTCAGAAATATTTTCTCTATCAGCATAGCACTGTAGTGGTACATCTGTGTTCCTTGTGGTATTTATAGAAGCATATATGGTAGTGCAGTTCAGTATTTATACTAATTATTTTAATGAGTGCTAAACCAACAGCTAGGACTACATTTGCTGATATTTCTTCTGATACTTAAAAAAAAAGAAGAAAATCCTGATAATAACGTTCTGAAATTTGGATTAGTGTGCAAAATATGTTACTGTGAGCTTAACCAAGAAGGTTATGAAAACAAAGGAACATCCTCTTCATGTAAGTTACAATTTTTCTGCAGTTACTACTATAAGGAATAAATAATGAGCAAAAATAAGTACAAGAGTTCTTGTCTTGAAGATAAAATTCTGATTTCAGGAATTATGTGAAAGTAAACTCTTTCTTCCCATTAAAATGTTTTACATTTTGAATGTATATCCAATGAAATTGTTTTATTTTAAAATATTTTAAGGTTCTATTGCTGTTTTATATAGATTATAATGTACATATTAAAAGTAAGTGGCAGTCTTACATTTTTGTCCAATATAATCCCAGAGGAATTTTTCATGGAGGATATTGTGTAAATTCATTTTTTTTTTTTAAATCATGAAATCATGGCTTTTGAGAAACCGTGTTCTATACAGTGCTGCTCAGAAATAAATGTGTACATTCCACAAGCAGCTGAAAATGGCAAAAGATGTAGCTGTTTTAAAGAGTTGCAGATAGGTTCTATGGTCTTGTTCTTGTATATTTTTTCTTGAAATCCTGTTTCAGAATCAAATCAAATGTACGGCATAACTTATTAAAATATGTACATACCAATATATTAAATTACAGATGATGCCATACAGTAAAGAGTAACACCATTTTTAACCAACATATATTCAAACTCAACATGCTGAGCAGTAATTTAAAAAATAAACTTGAAATTTGAGGTAAAAAAATAAACTTGAAATTTGAGGTCAAATGATCAGGTAGCTATTGAGAATACATGTTCTCTGATTAGTTCTGAGCTCTTTACTCCCTATCACATGGTAAATGCCATTCAGGGCACAGTAATAAAAATATTAAACATGTTATTGTAGAAGATTTCAAAATACCTTTTCGACGGACAATGAATTCGAATTTAGCTGGTACCAAGGTGTCCAAGCTGATATTAATGGCATCCAAGCCAGCCTCTTTTAGCCGGGGTAACAATCTGGCTAAATTGATCCCATTTGTTGTGACAGAGATGGTTTTCAACCCTTCTAATTTGCGTAGCTGAGCTGTGAAAATACAGTGGTGACAAAAGAGAAAAAAAATAACGTGCTACTTACACACTGTAATTAAGTATAATAGCATAGGATTTGGAGCATCAGGTTTTGGGGCTTCCTATATGTGATTATGGAAATCTGTATCTATTTCTCTAAATCTAGCGATCTGCAAATTTTTAGTTAAGAAACTCCTTAGTTTGCACCCTTAATCACGATGAAGTACAATATACTGTATATATTCACATATAAACCCACCTGTGAATAATCCAGCTCTTTTTTTTTAAACAAAATACCATGAAAAAAGTGGTACCTGGACCTATCAGGCCCAGACCAAGACCAACATAGAACAATCCAGCTACAGTTGAACTATTTGTTTATAGTTTATATATAGACCAGTAATGGTGAACCTTTTCGGCATCGAGTGTCCAAACTGGAATGCGTGTGTGCGCAGCCCTGGAAAGTCAAAGCACACCGGCCAGCTGGTCTTCACATGTGCCAGAGCACCAGAAACCGGAAGACCAGGTGGCCCGCCTGTGCACAAGCCAGCTGGACTTCGGGTTTTGGGTGCTCCAGTACACACAACAATTAGCTGACCAGCATGCATGCAAGAACCAGAAACCAGAAGAGCAGCTGGCAAAAGCATGCATGCCCACACAGAGGGCTCTGCATGCCACCTCTGGCACGCATGTCAGGTTTGCCATCTCGGATATAGGCAGAATCTTGCCTGATTACAGCTATACTTCTCTACTGAAGTAGAAAGTTACAGAAATACCATAGGAAATTCCAGAGAATGGCTATCTTAAATCTCTTCTTTCTATGTAGCTCCTGGCTGTGTTATCTCGTCTTTGGAATGTGCTTCCTCCTTTCCAAGGAAGTAGCTTTTCACTGTAGTCCTTTACATGACTTGCATTTTTAATGGTATTTTGGTTAAAAAAAAATAGAGTCTTTCTATCTGCCAGTATATGTTGAAACTCTTTATAGCTGTGGTGGCACAGTGGTTAGAGACTAACAGTGCCCACAGTCAGGAGTTCGTTCCTGACCAGCACAAGGTTGAATCAGCCTTCCATCCTTCCAAGGTCAGTAAAATGAGGCTTCAACTGTTTATAGAGTGCAAAAATAATTATGGAGCAGTATATAAGTCTGATGGCTAGATAAGACCATCTACGGATAACCGGAACCTGATTTTTAGGTGCATTTTGTCTCCTAAAATTCTTAGCTTATCCACAAGTATATATGGTATTCTAGAGATCACAAGATGCACATTGATATTAGATACCAAGTATTTTTGTACAGCAAAGCAAACCTAAGATCTGCTTTCTCAATTCTCAAAGTATTACCTGTAACATTCTCCCTTAATGAGACTTAAAGTCAATCAATCAATCGTGGTCAGAGGCCTGGATTGTGACATGTAGCAATAGCACTTAGAGTTATATACCACTTCACAGTGCTTTACAGCCCTCTCTAAGCAGTTTACAGAGTCAGCGTATTACACCCCTCCCCCCACAACAGTTTATGTTCTTATTTTACTCAACTTGGAAGAATGGAAGGCTGAGTCAACCTTGAGCCGATGGGAATTGAACTGCCAAACTGCTCGCAGTCTGCAGTCAGCAGAATTAGCTGCAGTACTGCATTCTAACCACTGTGCCCCCACGGCTCTTGGTATCCATAGTATCCTTAACAAGTATACCCATAGTATCCTTAACAAGTATACCTATGATGTCCACCACATCAGGCCGGATAAGAGGTTCTCCTCCGGTCAAACGGATCTTGTCCACACCTTCCTTCACAAAGAGCCTGGCAAGAGTGATGATTTCCTGGGTGCTCAACAATTCGGATTTGGGTGTTAGCTGAACTCCTTCCTCTGGCATACAATACTGACCTGAAACATGCAGTCAAGAGTTTTAAGACATGCCTGTTTTCAAATTACTTAATAAGAAGCAAACTATTTCCAAAGAAGATTACAATATTTTACTTTCTCATTCTTTTTAATGTACTTTCCCTCCCATGATCTGTTAAAGAAACCCACAGAGTGTAAATGAATGGAAAAATACCTACATATCACAATATACTATAGGCAGGCACCTTATATGCTTGAAGTCTTGTATAGTTTTGAGATGTGAAGACTTCAGCTCTACAAGAATTCTACAGAAAGCATAGTCTTGCTGAGAATTCTGGCACCTTAGATTTAGCACCCAGGTAGAAAACCCTGCAGTAACTTTATGAATTAGCAATTCACTTCATTAAATACATCTGGTAAATTGGACTGCAGTTCCAAGATACTTATATCATAAAAATTACTCTTTAAGGTTTTGTTCTTGTTATTCATATATTTTTCTGGGTTACATAACTAAAACATACGTACACGAGACAATTCCAAAAAGTGCCAATACTTATTCAAATCCAACTTGTTGTATTTTGCTTTAGTAACGAAAGTGATAAGGGTTCATCATTTCAGGTTCCCAGCTGCTCCAGGGGAAAGAAGATATGTTAGCCAAACAAGTTGGACTAGAATATGTTCTAACAAATCTGCTCTTTTGTTTCCTCCAACAGTTTTGTTTCAAATTTCACAATCTAATTAAATCTGCAGTAAAAGAATGTTCTTTAAGATATTGGCCGGAATAGCTTCCATTAATATAAGAAACAGCATCAATGAAACAAATTCAGTTTTGGGATTGCAGTGTGTGGCATTCTGCAAATAAGGACTCTTGTTAGGACTCTTGTTAAACATACAGTAGGTCCACAAATAAGATGTTATGAAAACAAAACTTTGCATTTTATAATTAACTTATATTCAGAGTAGAAATACTTACATCTGAGGTTGCATTTCTCAGTTATGGAGATTCTCAAATAGTTATGCTGGCGTCCAAAACTATCAGTAAGGAAATCAGAAAAAGGGGCAGCTTCGGATAAGAACCGTGTTCTTCTTGGGACTGCAATTGCCTGTGTTATAAATAAATACATTTTTCACTTTTGAGATTTCATGACAAATGTGTTGATTATCTCAACTGTAGGACTGGGAGGAAGGAATGAATATAATTAAGTGAAGGCAAGGAACTCGGCCTGCAGTACCCAATATTTGCATGCTTCTTTACATTTTAAAATTACATGATAATACAGATCGTCAGTACCAACATGAGAATTGATAGAGTGAAGGTGGTCATGAATATATTCAATATAACTTTATTATCTGGGTACTAAAATTTAGATGTATCTGGTAAAAATGCAGGAGAACATCTTGTTGCCAATTGCTCCAATTCTTTGGAATGCTTTATCAAGAGTAATCAGACTAGATCACTCTCTGTTTTCAGGCATTTTCTTTTTCAAGAAGAACCTTGTCTGCTGGAGTTATGGGATATTTCATATCTTTATTACACTTAGGGATAATGTTAATGGTTAACACAGTAATGGATTTTATTCCCTTATTTATTATCAAGATTATTATTAAGACCATGTGAACTATTAATACTTTTAATTCCTTGGTTATGCTTGGAACATTGCATCCAATTTTGGTTGCCAAGATATAAAAAAGATGTTGAGACTCTAGAAAGAGTGGAAAGAAAAACAACAAAGATGATTAGGGGCCTAAAGGTTAAAATATACAAAGAATGGTTGCATACATTGAATATGTCTAGATTAATGAAAAGAAGGACTAGGAGTGACATGATAGCAGTGTTCCGATATCTAAGGGGCTACTGCAAAGAAGAGGTGGTCAACCTATTCTCCAAAGCACCTGAAAGCAGGATAAGAAGCAATGGAGGGAAACTAATCAAGGAGAGAAGCAACCTAGAACTAAAGGAAATTTTCCTGACAATTAATCAGTATAATGATTTGCTTTCAAAAGTTGTGGGTGCTTCAACACTGGAGGTTTTTAAGAAAAGATTGGACAACCATTTGTCTAAAATGGTATACAGTTTCCTGCTTGAGTGGGGTGGGGGTGGGAGGTGTTGGACTAGAAAACATCCAAGGTTCCTTCCAACTCTGCTATTCTGTTATTTGACAAATCAGTCTGGACCTCTCTACACAATGAGTGTTCACTGTTATCAATAAAGTAGAATTTTCTCCTGTGCAAATTAAGCTTTTGGATTAAAAAAAAAATCCCATTTGCAATTTAACAGATATTCTGTTTCAATAAGTACCCTTCCCCATTTACTATATGTAAAAATATTTTGTGCTTTCTGGGAAGCTTCCTGGGTTTTAGTTCATTAGGTTTTCTTAAAGCTCTGTTTCACTGTCCTGCCAAGTGACATCATGTCAACTGACTATGTGCAATAGAGAAAGATCACTAGTATAATGTTATGCAAACATGCAACAATTGTTGAGAAAGCAATTCTAACATTATTTACAAAAGAATGTTGCTTATCATGTATCAAGGGTCAAAAAAATAGGGTACATCTAAAATAGAAGACACAGAAGATAAATGCTAATATTAAAACGTTCATACTGAAATGCTCATGGCAGAAGCATTTTGTTCTTACCCCACTAAAACAGTATTTTACAAAACACGGAAGAGAAAGTCAGATATTTGGTCTATTGGCAACTATTACTGCAGCATTTTTCAAAAACAAATGTAAAAAGCCTGAGATGACCTTAATATAATCTACTGGACTATTATCTGTTCTACACCACTGAGTAACTTCATCTTCTCACCAGCACTAAATGCATATGTCTGGGTGTTTTTTTTTGGGGGGGGGGGGAGTAGGAAGGAAGCAATTGTTTTGCTCTAAGGCAAAGAATTAAATATACCTACAATTTACAACTATTTTTCAATCCAAAACACTTAAATTCATGATGGATTCTAACAAGTAATATGAACAGGAATGTATGTATTTATTATTTTTATCTTTATCTTGCCTTTATTAGTTTTATAAACAATTCAAGGTGGAAAACATATCCAAAACATCTTCCTATTTTTCACACAACAACCACTCTGTGAGGTAAATGGGACTGAGAGTGTATGATTTGCCCAAAATCACTCAGCTGGCTTTCATGGCTAAGGAGAGATTAGAATTTACAATCTCCCAGATTCAAGTCTGATGCTTTGACACACTAAACCAGTGGTAGTCAATCTGGTCCCTATCACCCACTAGTGGGCGTTCCAGCTTTCATGGTGGGCGGTAGGGGTTTGCTGTAACTCTGCTTTATAAATTTCATAACGTTACTTCCCTACTTTATAAATCACCATTACTGTGGAACCGGTGGGTGGTTAGAAAATTTTACTACTAACAGAGATACAAAAGTGGGCAGTAGGTATAAAAAAGTTGACTACCCCTGCACTAAACCAAACTGGCTCATGTATGGAGGGAGAGAGTAGGATAAACTATTTAACTATACCAAACAGGACTCACTGGGGAAGAGCCTAATCCTGGGGAAAATTGAGGGCAAAAGAAGAAGGGGACGACAGAGAATGAGGTGGCTGGATGGAGTCACCGAAACAGTAGGCTTAAATGGACTACAAAGGATGGTAGAGGACAGGAAGGCCTGGAGGAAGTTGTCCATGGGGTCATGATGGGTCGGACACGACTTCGCAACTAACAACATCATCATACCAAATGGAATCAGCCACCACTGGAATTCTTTGTTCAGGAGAAGCTGGGATTTTTAGAATAATGTTCTACCCTAATACAGACTACTCCAATCAAAATGAAATTTCATATGAGAATCACACCTCTGCCATTCCCTCCCCTCCCCCCCCACCTCAACCCAAACCTTAGGAAGAATTTCCATCAAGATTTACGTGCAGTATTTATTCCTCACAAATACAATTTTAAAGTTAATTCACTTGATTTATAATTCAGGAAGATTTACAACAACTTCATTACTATGTAGATGAGTATTACAGTTATCTACCTCCTGAAAATCTTCTAGTCTCAGAAATCAATGTCAGGCAAGTAGCCATATTTGATGTTTGAATGACATTCAGATGCCTATACTCTTAATAGTTGAGTAGGACAGAACCAGGAAAAAAACCTAAATTTAACTTTAGTTCAAGAACTGCTAATTTGATTATCCTCATTTAACAATTGTTCTATTCTGTTGTATTAAAAAGCAAAATTCATTAGCAACTTTGGAAAAATTCTGAGGATTGCTTAAGGCCCCCAAATCACTGCAAAACCAATAGTGGTCAGCCAGAGTCCTCAGATATAGGCAGGAAATTAAAGTATTTCTCACTCTCTGTTCTGTACTTGCACCTTTAATCCATAGACTATGCTAGCTGCAGTTTTAGAGTTTGTATACTAATACATCTAAAGACCACAATTTCCCCCCAAATTGGTTTAAATTTTCTAACCTACCTCCAAATAGACAATTATGTTTGTGAAACTTTGAGAATAGTCCCACAGTTATTTTTCCCGCAGTCTATTTTTCAAAGAAAAGGATGTTTCAAGAAACAAACCTGTCAGGCTTCATTATATTATATTGTATAGCGCCTTACTGACATAGTATTGGTTTCACAAAGGATGAGCAATCAGCAAATCCACCTTATGGCTAAGCATGTTGTGAGAGACTATAATTAGCTCAATTTCTATTTTGATTTTCAAATAGAATGCATGAATTCTTTTCTGAATAAGTTCTAGCCTCCCATCACAGCATTTCATGAGAACCATTTCATCAAACCTCAATTATACCTATAAATTAATATTCCTATTAATTTATACCAGAGATTCAAATTCAACTCATCTGATTTCCCACATTTTTCACATAAGTGTAAGAAAGTTACTCTGCATCAGACTGTAAATTTTAAACTTTAGCCATGCTAAATACTTAACTTGAATTTCCTCTAAATATCTCTGCACAGCTTTAACTTTTAGTAGCACATGAAAGTATGTTAGTAGCTAAACTTTGAAAAGATGGATTTGTCTACTAACAAAGAACCATTGGTCCTATTTTTAAAAAAATATAACTATCTGCAGTTACATAATTATGATGATGATGATATTCATTCAATTGTATCTGACTCTTGGTGAGTCTATGGGCCAGGTCTTTCCACATCTGAAAAAATAAATTCACACACATTCCTCGCATTTACAACCTTTGCAAGTTTGTAAAGCAAAGGAAAGCTGAAGATCATAAGCACCTTCACCTTTCATTTAGTGACTACTTTGCTGAACAACTGAGTTATCAACCTCAATTATGGCCACTAAATGAGGACTAACAGTAATAGTAACAGAGTTGGAAGGAATCTTGGAGGTCATTTAGTCCTACCCCTGCTCATTCAGAAGACTACTTATAGATCTGTTTTCTTTTGTAAGAAATGAAGTGAAAATGCCCAGTTAGGATATATGGAAAGGAGCCCTTCCATTTCCTCAACAGAATCTCCTGTTTGGATTGTTTATTTTGTCTGAATGAAACAGTGAGCGTTTAAACTGAAACCTGGCGCTAGTTCTAGGGCCCCAGCCCTCTAAGCCTGCCTCAAAAGTGCAATGGGGAAACTACATTATAGTACTGGGTGGAACTGAAGCCAAAAATAACATAGTCCACATGTGAGACTAAGGTTACAATTTCTACATTCCTAGGCTTGAATGCAACAAATATATATACTCCAGCAAGAAGGCCTCACATATTGAAATATGTAGCTAAATAATATAAAAATATTTAGTCTTTATTTTACCTTACAAAGTTGGTTTTATTTCATTTGGACATAGGAGCCAAAATCCAAACTTCCAATTTGTTGAAAGAAAATATATACACAGTTCCACCCTGAATGATTCAGTGAAAGATTTTGGGAGGATTAGAATTATGCAACAGCGTCCTTGTAAAATTACTTCAGAGAGATACCATTTTATCTTCAGGCCAAAATATAAGATAATACATCAACTTAATGCCAACTTTAAAAAGCACAAATAGTCCAGTTCATTCTAGCACATTAATCACATCAATCCAAAACCTTATCTGTAATTACCGTCAAAGAAGATCAAGAAAAAAAAATCAAGTTAGTTAACATGAAAAATGATTTTTAACATAAATTAAAATAGTTAAATATGCTATTCCTAGTAGCCTTTTTCAACTTGAAAAGTGTTTGGTTTCAGTTCTTATATAACTTCAACTGGTTGACAATTATGAGAATTGATATAAACTGTATTTGCAAAGGGTAACTTTTTGTTTCAGGTGTTATCTAAATGTTTCTACAGCGTGACAGCCCTAGCCTCAGGAATTGTTCCAAGCAGAACTTTTGGATTAAGTGCAGAGTAAGGATATCATGTAAGCACTTGCTTTTGATAATTTTCAAATTCTTCCATTACCTGCAGTGCTGCCTGAAGTGTTAATTTACAGGGATTTTAATTCTGAATTCTTGTGTTGTATAGGCTAAGAAGAAAGCACTCCTAGGCACCTGAAGTAGTTTTTTCCCCCATCAGAAAGTATTCTAACCCCCCCCCCCCAATTAAAGTAATGTTTCTTAGGTAAAAGGCATGAAATATTCTGGGAGGCCTGGTATAGGGTCTTGTGCCTTTAGAGACCACCTATCTCTCATAACATCGGATCAGGTCATTCAATCCTGAAAGGTTGGTGTACTCCAGGGGTGTCAAGCTCGCATCGTCACATGACATATTGGAACAAACTCCTTCACTAAACAGGGCGGGGACAGTATGTGACACATCCGGCCCACGAGTTTAATACCCTTGGTGTACTCAAGAGTTCCTTTGATTAAATACTATCAACTTTCAGTACTCCAGAAGCACACCTTCTCTGTAAGTAAGATTCCCCTCAGGAGTCTTATTGGATAGCTTTTTCTTTTGCCCTGTATAGAAGAACAGTCAAAACCTGGCTCTTCAAACAGGCCTTCAGCAAGGGAGAATGAGATCTCTTGCTTCAACAAGCTTGCCATTGGTTTATTTGCTGCATTTTATTGATATTGTAATGTGCTTGATTGTTGGGTGTCCCCCAGAGTGGTCGAGAGTCAGGCTGCCTGAAAATTTAATAATGTAACACATTCATAGAACATTATGCCACCGTTTGCTTAATTTCCCTTTCTTGAAAGTTATGTAATAACTTGAAAGTAATGACAGTTACACCGGTTCACTGGTTCACCCTCTGCCTGAGCTGTAAAGAGTTTAAAACTTCTCTTATCTCTCTGCTGCTAATGCTGGCGCCTCATGTTTGGAAGACAGATACAGCCCTCCTTCATATAACCTGGGGAGAAACAAACCCACTTTGCCCCCAGGTACGTTGCGGGAATCTGATCAAACTCCTCCTGACTTGATGCACCTTCGGAATTTGCCACCGTTGCAAAGGACGCTGTCCCAGGTTTAGGTGATTTGCCCGCTTTAGGGCCCAAGAGGCACGAGCAGCGACTCACTTAGACTTTCATCGGACTGCAAGGGTATGAGGAGGGCAGCGCTGGCCGCTCATCCAGACTATGTGCAAGGCAAAGTCCCTCCTCTTCTCTGCTCGCCCGCCTCACCTGTTCAGAGGGCAATTCCAGCGCGTGTTGCTGCTGCTGCTGCTGCTGCCTCACCGGCGTCCCAGACCGACAGCTCCTGTTCAGGTGAACACAGAAGGCCCCTCGCAGGAGCAAACCCCGGCGCCCGCGTTGAGATACCCTGAGAGCTGACAAGGATGCCATTCCTCCTGCCTTAAGCGAAGTCGCTTTACCTACAACCTCTCCAACAGGGGCCAGAGCAGAAGTAGCCGGCTGGAGTCATGTGTGCCGAGAGGGAGGGGAACCGGCGACCAATAGGGGTCGAGGCATCCGCTCGGCATGCCGGGATTTGTATTCCGCTCAGGCCTTCGCAGCAATTCGTTGCGCAATTTTCGAGTTGGGTTAGCGGTTGCTCAACTGGTATCAGCAACCGCTCCCCAGTTTTCTTTCCAGGACCTCCAAGATAAGGGGGAGGCGAAGAGCTGCAGGATTCCCTGGCTCTCGGCCAACTTTTTCTGGCAGAAGCTTATCTGAAGCCAAAGGAGAAGAAGAAGAAAAAGGGGAAGGGAAATGGGCGGGGGCATTGTTCTTAGACACACATACATTTATATATGGGGACCGATAAACGGGATTCAGTTTTTGAACGTTCTTAAACCCCGAATGTTTGTTTTCTGAAAGGCGAGGGTGGATAGCGTTAGCCAAGCAATCTTGCCACCGCCAGTATAGTGCAAGTTAAACACCAGTCCTTCTGTGGGACTGTCCCGTTTGGATCCATGATTCCTGCGAGCTGGTATTGATAGCGTGAAGTTAAACGTCTCCGGAACGGAGCAAACAGCATTTATTTTACTCGTTTCTGGGCCGCTTGCGGGTGAGTCTAGGTTGGGAATAAATGAGGGCGAGTACCCGGGGAACTGAAATGAGGCAGTTAACTGAGACTTTGGGCCAGTCCCTTTCGGCCCAATTAACCTCACGTGGTTGTGGTTACCGGGGGGGGGGGGGCAGGAGGAAGGAGAATGGAATGGAAAGAAGAGAAAAGAGAGGAGAAAAGAAAGTAAAATAGAATAACTTCATTGACACTTTGAATGTACACTAATCTGCATACATTAAAAATAAAATTTTGTTGCATACAGCTCTCAAAGGATCACCACCTCCAACATACATTACATAACCATGTCAGAAATTAGGCATATACCCACATATATGACACACATATTTGTCGCTTTGAATTGTTTATGCAAATAATAAAGACAGTATATAATATCAAAAAAAGGAGAATATTTGTAGCTCAGGATTGAAATGAGAGATCCTTGGTGCTCTCTGAGCTTGGTTGTTTCATTACCCAAACTAGGTAACATCAGTGCTGGTAAGGAGTGGGTCTTGCTCTCAGTTTACATTCTAGAATATAAAATACATAAATACCCTCTCTTTCCCTCTCTTCCGCTACTATCACCAGAGTGGGCTCTGCAGTACTGCAGGACAAATCCAAAGAAATCATTCTTCTGCAGGTTGTGGGGCAAGGCAACATTTCTCCCCAGCCTGCTGTGCCTCCAATCTTTCCTGATGCCTGAGAATGGGGAGAGCTTGTACCTCCACAGATTTGGATGAAATGAGAGCATTGGCTAATTTAGTGACTAATTGCCACTTAGGTTTACACTCGTAATTCCTTAACAAAATGGGATGTGTATGTGGGTGGGTGATAAAAACAAACAAGAGTTTGGGGAGGTGTTTGTATTGTTACTTTATTGAACAATTGAAATAATTGAAATTGTTGGTGTGGGTAAAGAAGAAAGAAAGGATCAATTTTGGTGGAAGCAAATGTTTTGCCGTTTCTGCAGAGGAAAGGATAGTGATAGTGTTTATACATCAGCTTATTTTTTCCTAAATTTAAGAGATTTGCTCTCTTAAGTTTAGAGTGATCTGCTATTATTCCTTGAGCACTAAAGCAGTATTTTTCTTAAGTTCTTATTTAGAATCAATCTCTGTGGAAGCATAGTAGTTGTTACTCTCCATTGTCTGGCCATTCTGGATTTACTCTCATGTTATCAAACCAGAAAAGGAAAACATAAAGGAATTTCCATTCCTCCTTGAAACAAACAAACACACACACCTCACTAAAATCAGGGTGCTCTTGTGCTAGGAAGGCTCTCCTATATTCTTGGCATCTCTCTGCAGAAAAGATTGGAATAAATCTGATGTGATTCATTGACTTTTATTCATGCAATTTGTTTTCTCCACTGTATTTTGAGAATAACTTCCAAATGGTGTTGCTGTTTCCTGTGCATAAAACCGTGTGCTGATAATAAACAATGGCTATTCTGCAGTGTAATTCTATGACTATTTATTCTTTTGCACTTGATTAGATATAAAAAAGGCTGTAACCTAACGAAGATTTCATTCTTTTCCAGGTGTTGATGCTTAAGGATATTTGTTGAGCAGGTATAAAAGGGATTTAAAATACATGCTTTATGAAGTAAGAAGTAAAAGGATTCAGGTTTCAGCAGAACAGCTTTACACTCAATATCACAAAAAGCATGGCAAAACCAGTTAGTCAAGGACGTAAAACTGGAAATAGCACAAAGAAATTGATATACAGGTAGTTCTTGACTTACAACAGCTAATTTAGTGACTGTTCAAAGTTACAATGGCATTGAAAAAGTGACATGATCATTTTTCACATTTATGACATTTGTAGAAGCCCCACAATCATGTGATCAAAATTCAGATGACAATTGCTTCATACTTATGACTGTTCCTGTGTCCCAAGGCCATGGGATTACCTTTTGCAATCTTTTGACAAGTAAAATCAATGTTGAAGCTAGAATCACTTAACCGGGTTACTAATTTAACAACTATGGCAAGAAAAGTCATAAAATGGGTAAAACTCACTTAACAAATGTCTTGCTTAACAACAGAAATTTTGAGCTCAGTTATGGTCACAAGTCAATTACTACCTGTAGTTTGATATAATGCAAGATCCAATCGGGTTATTCATTGATTAGTAATTCAGATAGCATTGAATTCAATTTGTAAACTCTAATTTTGGATGGTATTGTGTTTTAATGGTTTGATGGACTATTGTGGACTTTTGAGAGGTTTGTACAAATGTCAATTAAATTTTCAGTCACACTAGGGACATAACAAGTAATGCCACTATAATGGCTAATGTACTTTTAAATAAAATGTTGCTTGACGTTAGCAAGCAATTGAAACTGTTCCCGGTAGGAAGGTTACAAAACCAACAGCAGAGCTGTTAGCAGCCGTTCACCACTTTTTATAGCAATATCAGAGTGCCTTTTTTATTTCACAACTATGCATAAAAGTAGAATTATGGTGGCATACCATATTACTGAAAATGATATCCAGTGGCAGGAACAACAGGAGTCAGGTTGGAAAAATAGCAACAAGCAACTACGGCCATGGTGTAAATTTGCATCACTTGTCTACAAATGTGGGAAATATGAGCAGTGGAAAAGCCAGTATCCTAAATTAGAACAAGTGTCAAGCGACTCTGCTATATAAGAAAGTCAACAGATTCAGTGCTAACATAAAGCTGCCATTACAATAGCATGCTCAGCTTCAGAATTAGCCTGACTTTCCACTTTCACCTTCACATCTGACTTGGGAGACCTTTCAACTTCAGCCTTTCTTCTTCTTCTTCTTCTTCTTCTTCTTCTTCTTCTTCTTCTTCTTCTTCTTCTTCTTCTTCTTCTTCTTCTTCTTCTCCTCCTTCTCCTCCTCCTCCTCCTCCTCCTCCTCCTCCTCCTCCTCCTCATCATCATCATCATCATCATCATCATATTGGAGATCCTATTTTTATCAACAGCTGCACGAAAAAGCGCTGCTCAGTTTTGTCCAAACCAATCCCTTAGATTTTGAAGCCAAGATGTTCTTCTGTCTGTACCTCGTTTGCCTTCAATCTTTCTCTGGAGGATTAAGTGAAGTATGATGTATTTTTCCAGGTGTCGCATCACATGTCCAAAATATTCTTTCACTTTTTAATGGTTTTGTTTAATTTCTTAAGATTCTAAATTTCATAGAGGTTGGCTATCGCTTTGAATCCTGGATGATATTGCAGCTGATCTGACTTAAATAAAGCAGCAAAATGTTTCAAACCAAAATAGAAAAGAAGGCTAGTTGCCATAACTCAACTTCCAGACAACTTTATCTGGATAACTGAAGATCTTCATTGACAAACTCCCCAACTTTTCTTTGACCGATTATCACTGTTTTGCAATGAGAATGTAAGAACTCTGTTCTGCACTGTGAAACTCTGGAATTGTTTATTGTCATCATTTTACTCCTTTCTCGGGGAGACTAACTTAACTTGTTAATTTTTTGGGAAGACACCTATTTTGCAAGCTGACTTTCACTTGATTGTATCCCTGAAGGGGTCTTTTTAGATGCTTACAATAATGATGAACACAATCTTGCCCTAGCCACATTGTAACTGGCTTCTAATCTTCTATCCATCATTTCTTCACCAATGAAGGCAATGCCATTTTTTCACCAGCCTCTTATCCTGTTTTGCAGTGTGTGCTTGAAAAGCTATGGGCACCTCTATTTATAATTGTTGGTTCACATTATCCACAGGACTGATAGACACATCCAAAGACAGAAGTCCTACTTAACAGGATTTTCTCTGAATTCCTTAAATAAATGGAAGAAATTTGACCCATTATTCTGTTCCTCAATGAACAATGAATAAAGCATAGATATTCTTGCATCGTCTCTCCAATACTCCGGTTCTCAATTCTGTCAAGAAGCCAGGTTACTTACACACACACACACACACAAACACACACACACACACACAGACAGATTGTTGGTCTGCTGCAACAGGAAACATTGTTGACCCAATGTTTCCTGTTCTTCCAAATCCATCGATTCTGCCTAAGTTTTTGGCAGAAGCTACTCTATTTACTGTAGTAGATTTGCATTTTTTTTCTGCCATAGTTCATGATGACTATCAATATTTGTTTGCTTTCAGTTGTAAAGGTACTCAGTATACTTTCACATGTCCTGTCAGGAATATTGCAAAACCTTGTGGGACATTGCTATTTTCCTTTGCCTTGTGCCTCTGTGTTGTTATAACATGTAGATGATCTTTTGATGACCTCTCTAGTTTTCACCTCCTGTCAAGAAAATGCAGTTCTTCTCGCTTATTTGAATTGCCAAGGGCATGAAGTTAACAAATAAAAATGGCATTTTTTGTTAGACCTAGATAAACTATCTGGGTCAACAGAAATTAGCTTTGAAATGAATTCACTCCAATCTTTAAATTCCTTCTCCAACTCTTGTATCCAAGTTGCATTATTTTTCCATGATGACGGATATTGTGAAATATGGAGTGTGGACAATATGGGAAGTTCTCAGAATGCTCTGCTATGTCAACAACTCTCTTTTCAGTTGGGCTGAAGAAAGTGAATTTCAACAGTCACTAGCTTATAGTCCTGTAGTGAGTCTTTGTAATTACAACTTTCGGTTCACTTCTTTTTGCCATGAACATAACAGAGTAGTGGCAGGTATGTTCGCCCAGTCTAGTGACTTATTTTCCTTATAAATTCAGTTCTGTTGCTCATATGTACAATTGAACAGTGCTGTTACAGCCCAGTGCTGATTTTGAATTATAAGTAAAACAGCTCTGTTTTTCTTATTTCTGATGGCAAGTGTATTGCAGATTCTGTCCCTGAATCACCTTTTATAGTTCTGGAAGCAGACCTGCTGTCTGGGACCTCAGCCCAGATTGATAAGAACTATGTTCCCTTTTTTATGCCTGTCAGAATGCTAATATTTGCATTTGGTGTATAAAACCTTTGGTGTCATCCAGCGGTGGGATTCACTTATCTTCCCTACCAGTTCACAAATGGGAGTGCAGGCACCTCATCTGTGCATGTGCAGAACTTGCACATTATGTTGGAGTGGGTGGGCATGTAGCCTCCCACAGCTGCCACTACAGGTTCGCCTGAACTGGAGAGAACCAGCTGAATACCACCCCTGGGGTCTTCCAACATTACAGATTCATTTAAAAAGAAAGAAGGTATTCGACTTCTAGTTCTCTAACAATTCCCCTTGGTTCTTGATTTTATTTATTATTGATTTACTTATTTATAACATGTATTGGCTGTTCATCTTACCACAGGGTCCCTTACCATCACATTTAATTGATTCTCTTTTACTTTGGAAAGTAATATTTTTTATTAAAGCATTCTTTCCTCTCAAGAAATGATTTAGCAGACTCTTCTACATAACCTCAGTGGTCCCAAAATTTCTTTACAGGCTTTTTTCCTGCTCCTTTATCTTTTCAGGATTTTATTTTTGTGCAATCAGACGTCCTTCCAGAAGAGCAGAAACTTTGGTCTTCTTAAGGATGCATCACTGATAATGATAGATTGTGGAAGATTCTGGATAGCCAATCAGCAACTTCAAAGTTTATTATCTGTTCTTGCTCGTCTCACATCTTGAACAGGCCATTCTAGAAAAATGCCTAGATTCACAATTCCAGCTCAAAGAAGAACCCTATTGTTTGCTAATTTCCCAATCATGTGACTGACTTATGAAAGGACAGTGAGGTTTTTTTAGATGCTGTGGTGTTTCAGGGAAAAGTAGCTGAAGTGATACGTGATGTTTATTAGCTGTCATTTATTAACTGTAGTTTCCTGTGGCCTGCATACTTGGCTTCCTTCTCATTAAATAAAACAAGTTAGGTCTTTAAATCTAGCAAGTTTAGGAGGGACAAGTAAAAGGAGAGTTTGTCCAAAATCCTCGTTGGTTATAGGAATATTGTAACCGTTGGCCATGACAGAAACTGTGGTATGAAAAATGTTTCAAAATGTTCCTCCTCTCCTGTTCCACTTCTCTTTTTGCATATGGATTGGAGACTCTCCTTGTTTTCATACTCTTGCTTCATTGTTTATACATTCTACTGAGGAGAGAGAGGGGGGGAGAGAGGGAGATTATATACATTATATATTCTTTTGAGATCAGAGGGACTCTCCCCACCCTCAGCTTTTTGGTGCTTAATCCCTATGTCAAATTGTTCTGTTGCTTTCTTAGATAGACTGCATTTATGTCACAGGTTTATGTCAGCTTAACCTTGATCATTTTCTTCAGTGCTGCAACCCATTCAAAGAAGTTCTCATTATTTTCACCTCAATGGAGGGTTGAAAGAATTTCTGTAAATTGGTTGGGACCCACTTTGTCCATCTACAGGACAAATCTCTGGAAACTGATAAAAATGGGGCCAGTTTGTTTAGTAAGATGGGCAAAACTGGCAAAGAAAGACTGCATTGAAAGTGGGATGGAGCAGATTTGGGATTGCAAAGAAAAGAAATCCTGAAAAGAAGATCCATAACATACTATGCTCCATTGTAGACCCTTTGCCATCCTTTCTTATCTCTCTTATGAACTGATATTAACTTATCCAGTGCTTCTCAATGCACACAGACACATGAGAGGAAAACAGAAAGACACACATACAAATACACAACATGTTATTTCATTACCCAGGAGAAAATACATGAATCCTTACTGGTGGTGGAGTTAGAAATTATTCCAGAAGCCATGCTGTGCATTATTTCTCTAACATGTTTACTTACAGCATACAATAAAGGTTTCTATATTTCCCCTTTGTTTTTTGGCACCTTCATTCCATAGAAACACTTCTGATTTTTAGACTTCACTGCTTCTCCCACTTGGGACACTTTATAGCAATCAAATTTTCACTGCATTCATAAAAATGTTGAAAGCAATAGCGCAGAATCGTACCAATCTATCCCTTTGGAGTCTATTTATAGCATAGTGGCATCGAAAAAGATAGAGCTTGCATTGTGATGCAATGATGCATTCTGATCTCATCTTGCCATCCCCATAAATAAATGCTGCTATTTCACAGCCTAAAATTACAGATGTTAGGGGAAAAAACAGTATAGACTAGTACCAATTAACCTAATTTTAGAGTGGTGTTTAAATTGCTGGTCTTGGACCAAGGAAACATTGGTTCAAGTCTATCCTCACTCGTAAAAACTGACCAGCCACTTTTTTTCAGCCCAAACTATCCTTACAGGATTTATGGAAAAAAGTTGGAGGAAGTTATATATGTCTCTTTGAGTTCCTGGAGAACTCAGGATATTATAAACCTCAGGATATAAATCTCACAAGTGTTTAAATTTTGTTTCTAACTTGTCTTAAACAAAACGTAACTAATAATCAATATGCAGAAGCTACCAAATAATCCCAAAATATAATTTTACTCCTGGCTGTAAAATTTTCTGTGATCACCAACTAGTCATGTTTCTGGAAATGGTAGAATATCACTTTTCCTAACAGAATGCCTGGTAGGCCTCTGCATAATTCAAAGACATTTGAAAGAGTCATTTTGAACCTTCTGTTAACATAATGCCTTGTGTGAATGATTGTAACTTTTCATATAACCCTGAAAAAGATGCCTCTTAAATGTAATAAGTATATTCCTAAAAGCAACAGTTTTCTTGTTTTCAGGCACATGTGAAAGCCTGAAAAAAGTTGGGTTACTTTATTGAATTGCAGAGAAGTGTTGTATTTCTTTGAGATCTGAAGTAGTTCTTCTAAATATTTTACAAAATATGCACAGACCAGTTATATAGTCTATTATCCCACCCCATTTAAATCCACACAAGGTATAATTGACTGAACAATAACAACTGATCCAGATGGTTGAATTAGGGAGTCTTAAGTCCATGTCTGATTTGCTTACCATCTATATGGCATTGGTGCTATTATGTAGAGACCTTGATAGAAATATGCGGTAACTGTAATCCAGGCAAAGTGGGCTGAAACATTATGTAAATTCTGAGAAACAAAATAATATATGAAATTGGTTCAAGCAAATGCCTCCTCGATACATTAGGTTAGGGCATAAGAAGGAGAGAAAGCATAGCGCAAACAGATTTGCAAGATTCAATTATTTATCTAATCTCAATAAAGTGTATTAGTTCTAGTCTTCCTATGACGTTGATTTCCTGATCTAGTGATACCAGTGATACTCTGCAATGGTAATAAGACTCCCTCCAAAAATGCAACTTGCTGAAGGCTGCTGCTGAGCCAGCATTTGGAGTGAGCAATCCAGAAAATATTTTTCTTTTTACTAAAATTTGAATCTGCATTCTTAAGCCCACAATCTGTTTACTGGATTTCATAAACATGAGCTCTAACTGACTTACTCAATATCTTTGTGATAGGTATTTTAGAGATCTTTATTTGATATGCGAATTTTTATATGTAAATCATTGTTTTAACATGGGTTCAAATAAATAAAACTTTCACAACCATTTTGGGAAGAATAGCCACAGGAAATCTACAGGTATAATTTTCTTTCATTTGCTCAAATGCAATTATTGTTCTCAGTGCATAAAACAAGCAAAAAGCTGTGTAACAGCTAGATGGAGTCATTGACCTGTAAATCGCAACAAAGCTTTCATTCCTGTTTCTCCAATGCAAGAGAGCTAATGGGATTTTAGTGATGCTTGAAGTAGTTTTTAATTCTTCTGTTAATTATATATTAACATTTTATATACCTTTGTCAAGGCTTTTTAGAAATATCATTATGAGAGAGAGAGGGAGGGAGGGAGGGAGAGAGGGAGGGAGGGAGAGAGATGGATGAATTAAAAGCCCAAACTGGGTTTTCTCTGTCCCTCAGGATGTTTCGGTTGTTTAAAGGTATAATGAACAGTCACATCTGCAGTGTGTCAGAGACTTTGTGGCATGAGATGAATCTGAGAGTTATCAAAAAACACATAGACCTTGC
Source organism: Thamnophis elegans (assembly GCF_009769535.1). Classification (NCBI taxonomy): domain Eukaryota; kingdom Metazoa; phylum Chordata; class Lepidosauria; order Squamata; family Natricidae; genus Thamnophis; species Thamnophis elegans. Next base: position 80,400,650 of record NC_045544.1, read on the forward strand.
ATATGATAACACCTTCAGAGCACATAGTGTGAGGAGGCTTTGGAAGCAAGATTTAGACTTATATACCACTTCACAGTGCTTTACAGCCCTCTATAAGCAGTTTACAGAGGCAATGTATTGCCCTCCACACTTTGGGTCCCCATTTTACCGACCTTGGAAGGATGGAAGGCGGCGTCAACCTTGAACATAAAATTACATGTAAAATTATCTGCTACAATATGCTGCCTGTCAATGAATACTTCAGCTTCAACCACAACAACACACGAGCACACAATAGATACAAACTTATGGTAAACGGCTCCAAACTTGATTGCAGGAAATACGACTTATGGTAACAGAGTTGTCAATGCCTGAAATGCCCTACCTGACACTGCAGGTTTCTTCCCCAAACCCCCAAAACTTTAACCTTAGACTGTCTACTGTCGACCTCACCCCATTCCTAAGAGGTCTTTAAGAGGCATGCATAAGCGCACCAGCGTGCTTAATGTCCCTGTCCTAATAGTCCCTTGTATTCATAGCCATTTATATACATATATCTGTTATCTAATTCATGCTTGATGAAATAAATAAATAAAATAAAAATAAAATAAATAGAATGTTCATGTCTTTGAATGTCCACTGTTTTGCTCACATGCTTCATCTAATTGTCTCAGATGGTGGAAAGGGTTCCGGAAAACTAGCCATTGCTGGTAATGTGGACCACCTAGTAGTAATTATGGAAAACTGCAAAGCAAGAAAAATGACAAATTGCTGTGGGAGAAACTGGTGATGACCTCTCACAGAACTGACAGTTTTGGGAAGGGCAGATGGAAAGTTTTGCTTTGGCCAGTTTCCCAGGTCTGGAAACTGCAATACTGCAGTGGTTGAGTAGGAATATCAGAATGATATTAGTTGGCAAGTGACCCTCATTCAAAGGGTACATTATATGTGAGAAACGCTCCCTGAAACCATAGCTAGATGGTCAGGACTGTCCAAGAGATTCACAATTGGCCACAGGCAAGGGTGAAAAGGGAGGTCCTACTCTCACTAGTTGGGCCGGAAAACCCCTAATTTTTCAGAGGAAGGCAGAGTGACATTCCTAGTTTGATGGACAATAAAGAAGAATTGCCAGCACCAGCCTGAGGAAAATGATCAGCATTCAATGATTTTCCTCACTCATCTGCAGCCTAATGTAGCATGATTTGATCATGGCTGCTTGTTGTGTGTGTCTACCAACCAGCATTCCAAGAGAGAGGTTGTTCAGCAGATCAAGTAACATTCTAAGTTGTTGGAAATCAGCCTCTCTCTTCAGGTTTACTCTGCTGCTGTCTTTGGAAACAGAACTAAAATGCAAATACTAGGTCTTTGTCACGACATTTGCAGTTTCTGAGAATATTGATTTGTTTTGAAGCAGGAAAACAAGGGCAGTTTTTCCCCCTGTGTCAGTTGCATCTCTCTCTTACACAAACACACTTTTTGCATGCAGCACAGTTACTTGTCTTTCTCCTCAGTCCCTTTGCCAGCCTGCCTTATTTGCCAGTCAGAGAGTTCTGCAACAACCTGATCCAGCCAGCCAGCTGGCCTCTGTCTTGGTGCCAGCTCTGTGCCATGATGACCCAGCTGAGTCTGTTGACCACATTTGCCACTTATTACTTCTGCTTTATCTCCCAGGCAGCTCTACTAGAGCTTGCCTCTTCTGCTAAAAGCAGTTGCTCTAGTTCTGCTAGTCTGCTTATCAGCAGATCTGCACTCTCTTCAAGATGGTTAAGGCTCTGCCATATAAGTCATATCCTGGGAGTTTACCTCATTTTGAGGCCTGTTATGGGACATCCTTTTGCAACAACCTTATATAGGTTTTTGCTTGCCAGGTCTAAAAATGGTATGCTATGACTGACAATGAAGAAATTAAATACTTCTGGGGCAGAAAAATACGTTATAATCTGTGTGGTTGAATTTTTCAAATTGAATCTCAAGAAGAAATACCTTGCACCTGACTTTGGGAACACTAAATCAAATTAAGCACAAATTTCCAATTTGAATCATATCATATTACATTTGATAAATAAAATAGGAAGGCTATTTGATTTGGTCCTTCAGCATCAACTTTATCCTCAACTAATGAATCAAAATGATAACAAACATTAGTTGGAGAATTGTTTTTATCTCTTCATAAATAGAATATTTCTTTTAAAAATAGAACAATAAAAGTGCAATTTTTGAATAGTTGTACTCTGCATACAAATTGAATATTCTCTCATTTTCCTATCCATGCACCTCTGACCAACTTTTTAAGTTTTTTACACAATTTATCATTTTAGGTCCATAAACTATTGATCAGGTTTTCATTTTCAGCAACCAAGGGAACTAAGTGTTCTTTGCATCTAGCATATTCATTGAAATTGCTTTTTTCCTCTCTCAAGCAACCAATATTTCCCCTTTTTTGACAAAACTCCCTACCTACCTGAATAGGATTTGGACTGTGTTACATTTATTTATCCACATGTGATCCCACAACTACCTAGGTGTGTAATATTTTCATTAAAAATATTGCTATTTCTGGGGAAAAATGCTGCTAATATATGGGGAAATAGTTCCTATTTGAAGAATTTGACACTTTATATTAATATAGTCATATTGCAGTAATTTCTGTTTATGAACTGAAACTGCATTGCTTGGATATTGAGAACTTGAATTGTTCTGATGCTATTGTATCCTGTTGTTAAAAGTGTAGTCGCAAAAGGGAGAATAATTTTTGTTCTTCTTATGTAAACTACCAAGCACTGAACATTCAGAAATTCATATCTTGATATGCTTAATAAAGATGGCTAGACACAATCTTTGCCTATCAGAATGGTTTTCTTAAAGAAGTCTAATTGTGTTTCTTGATATTTAGCCATTTCACATATTTATCGTTTTAAATGCATTTTCAGGGCTCAGTGAATACAGTTATACTCCTAAATTTTGTTTTGAACTTGCGGTGATGGAGAATCTTCCTGCTATATTATTTTAGGTTTTTGTAAGATCATTCTGCTTCACCTCTGGTTTTTCTTTCACGACAAATGCCCATTTTTTCTTATATTTCTTTCAGCTGGCTTGTTGGCTTCCTATTCTCAGTCATATAGCACCACCAGCTTTACAAAGGCAAGATGTATCAGTGAGAGAATACAGAAAAATTATGAACAACTCATTCCAACTAATGTATACCAATGTTCCTCATTTATCAGCTGGAAGGCTCAAATCTAGGAAGTCCCCACTGGCACTTATACAACATCTGCTCAACAACTTTAACATAAATTTACAATGGAAAGTCAAATGAGTTGCTGAACATTCAGACATAGGAAGACATATATAAATCATCACCAACTTCTTTTAATGATCCCATAATCCCTTAGGAAGACATATATAAATGATCCCACAAAAAAGTTGCCAGGCTTTGAACTACATAAGCCATGGACAATCCTGAATAGGATCTTCACCTCACATGACATCTGTTGGGACTCACTGTATAAATATGGCACAGTATCCTCCTTTCAAATGACCCCTTCCTTGTGGGGTCCCAAGTCAAACTTAAGATCATATCATGACTGGCTGTAATCTGAGAGCATATATACCAGTCCAGTATCTGATTATTTTCATATAAATGATGCTGCGCTTCAGGGGTTAGATGGCCCAGGGCTAGGCATTGATACCCGAATACAGAGCTTTTCAACATTCATATTATATGGTGCTTTTTAAAAATCTTAACAAAATGTTAATATGTATTGCAAGTTCATGTATAATATGCCAAATGCTAAATGAATCTTTGTGTTTTTGGCAATTCCTCTTGGTCATGCTTGCTCATGCTTTAATCCCAGCAAAACACTGTAGAATTTACATTAGGCATGCTATCCCTCATTATCAAATGTGCTTCCTGCTTCTTCTATTTGGTTGTTTCAATGCTTTCTCAAAAAGAAAGGAACCCTTTCATTCTGGTTTGAATTTTCCACGATGCTCTTTCCCTCCGTTTCCCCAACTAATATTTTCTCAAGTTTGTCATTCCTTTGAATTCCATTTGTATTCCCAGCTGTGAGGCACATGTTTGAAGCTCTGGCACTTAAAGTTTTTCACATGTTGGTGGAAGCCAGGAAGAAAGAAGAATTAAACCTCAAAGCTAGAGTTTAAGTACACAACAGCATTTTTAGAATCATAAAACAATCAAGGTTGATCCAGATTTTGTTGCCTCTGGATAGCCTATCATTCCTATGGAGATGCTAGCCATAGTGATAGTTGAGTCTTTCATTTACAATGGTGTCAGGGCAGCATCTTTCATCACACTGAAGGGATAGTGTCATCATAATAAATTCAGTGTGTGGGTACACAAAACTCTTTATGCTTCATATCTGTACATACTGTCTCATTGCCCACTCAAATCAATGATGTCATTGCAGCTGTATCAACAAGATGTATCCTGTAAACAGAACCATACATTGTCATGTGCAACGACGACTGAAATGTATAACTAGATTGGCACCAATGCTAGTTTGCGCATATATAGCACTGTTGTCTCTGTCCAGCCAGCTAGTTCATTAACAAGTAAACATGCTTCTTAAGACGGCATCAATATTTTATTCAGGTTACCACAATTTTATTAAAAACTTATCAAAGTTTTCAACCGTCTTCATTAAAAAGGAATTGAAGAAAGCTTTCCTCTACCTTGCATAACACCTTGTCATTTATAAGTGAGTGAAGCAGGTTTGATCCATGAGTACTTTGATTGCTGTAATCTTAAAAGGATATTCCCAGCTCATTACTTTGACATCAGGTTGCTGTGTAACTGATATATTTTACAGCTAGTGTAATTCTTTTTCAGACAAGGACCAAAATGAGGCACCTGGGGAATCATATATGGACATTAGAGGCCCAAGTAATAATTGAAAACTGGCATCAGATCTGGCCACTCCTGACCTTACATTGGTACCTTGTCTACCAGGGTGATCTGCCCCCATGGGTGGGGAGAGGGATTGGAAAATAGAGTGTTGTGGCTTGTCAGCAGCCAGCAGAGCTGGCAGCAGATTCGGACAGTGTGAAGGTTGGGGAAGAACTTGAGGTAGTCATGGAGTCTGGGGAAGGCTCTGATGAGGGCTCTGTGTCGGAGGCAGAGAGGGGGCCAGAGCATATGCCAGCTATCAGCTGCCTTCAGAGTCAGAGATCAGTGAGGTAGATGAACAGCTGGAGCCTGTTCCCAGTGTGCGCATGCACAGAGTTGCCAGACAAAGAGAACAACTATAGAGCAGGGGTTGACTTGGGAGTAAGGCCAGACGATGAATGGTCCCTCCCAGAGGAAATAAAAGAGGAACAAAAGTGGAATGGAGTTTGCAGGAGACAATTAGTTCACTAATTGGTTAGTGACTCTCCGAGAGGCCTTTCAGCTCTCCAAACCAGATAAGATCTGTGATCATAAATCCTCCTTTAAAGACTGAAAGACCAGCTGTGAATGAACAGAATTCACCGTAAATTATTTCATGCTCTTGGGAAGCCTAGGTCAGAACATAGAGAAATAATTGGCCACATGGAGAAGCACCTGGCATAGGCAGATTGATACTGAAACAGTCTAGCATGGACTGGAAATAATACAGAAGAATAGGTTGAAAGTTTCTTTTGGTGGAGCATCATTTTGTTGTATCCTGACCATGCATCCTTTATACATTTAAGACTGGCTGTGAGGGAAAAAGCCTTGTTCCTTGCTTGACTCTAACAATGAACGCAGGCAAGGCAAACCTCATTAATGGATGGAAATCTGCTTCCTTTCAACTCAGAAAGTATTTATAATTATGCCTTTGCCTGATAGATTTATGTCCTTGAATTGTTACTTCACTGCTTAATGCATAGTCTTATCACCAACCTCTTTAATCCAATCTCACTATTTTACTGCCAAAAACTAATAGGTAATTACTAGGGAACAGAAATTATGGTATCTATTTTCTTTCAAAAAATGCTTGATCACATATATGTCTATCAATCAAACAGTAATCTTCTCCAGCCTGATGCCTTCCAAATGACTATGCTACATAAAATTATGAGAGTTTAAGCCCAAACCAGCTGAAAGGTGCCAGGTTAGAAAAAGTTGAAATGCAGTGTATACAACTGGACTCACGCTGTCCTACACAAGTAGTTTCCTCTTGGTGGTTTTTTTAAAATCAAAGAAATCCAATTCTAATGAAGTAACTTTCTAAAATAAAAGAGATTAATTTAGACTACTTCTGATGCAGATGATAGATAGTTAGATAGATAGATAGATAGATAGATAGATAGATAGATAGATAGATAGATAGATGGATGGATGGATGGATGGATGGATGGATGGATGGATGGATGGATGGACGGACGGATGGACAGATGATAGGTAGGTAGGTAGAATCCTATGAAATCTAGTATTATATTGCTAAATTAATTCTAAGCATAATGGGCTGATGCTTAATAAGATGTCAATATAATTTTAAGTTATGTCTTAAAATCATGATCAGCATATAGAACATTGTACATGTAATTATCAAGATGGACGTAGAATTTGTGCGAGAGTTGTATGCATCCATATGTACACACATATACTCACACAAGGACACAGTTTCTAATCCTCTTCTTTCTTGATAAGCTCTTAACATTCTTGTTAGGTAAGCTCCCCGTTGGGAGAGTGAGTACATTCAGCGAAGCGTTGTGAGAGTTGTGTTGGAGAACACACAAACCAGCATACAGAGACACTGCAGTTTAAATAGGCTTTTACTTTGGTGGAAATAGAGGTATCAGAGTTCATCAAACAGTCCAGGTCATACACAGATAATTCAGTCAGTCATCAATGTCTTTCAGTTAAGGGATAATCCAAATAACATAGTTCAGTAACATATAATCAGTCCGGTACACAAAGTTTGCTAACAGTTGCAAAACTTACCATAGCTCATGGCACTTTCTAACAGCCAGCTTCCAAAACACTCAGATCAGATCAGCCCAACGTCTAACGAAACAGAGAGCCAGTCGTTCTGGCTCCCTCTTATGGCCGATTGAGGAAAACAGCAACCAATCACATTTTACAGTATGATTTAAAGAAAACAGGTATAACATTGTTACATGGTTTATATATTGCCAACCCAACTGTTATATTATATTCCTAACAATTCTAAATGAAAAAGATATTACCTAGAAATATTCTGTTTCTGTACTAAAGACAACAGGTACAAGCAAGCAGCCTTAGAAATGACAATGAAATTATTTAATGATGAATAGCTTCTACCTCCAAGGGTCAACTAGCAACAGTAAAGAAACCAGGAGTCAAGAAATACGATGCAGACAAGTACTTGGTAGAGTAATAATGAAGACTTTGGAAAATGCCATGATATGCTTAAATCCTCAAAGATCAGAATCAGAGATTAGATTTTCTCTGTGATGTTCTATGGAAATGAAATTTGGACTTTGAACAAGCAGGCTAGAAAGAATAATGACCTCTTTCATACCTTTGGTGTCCAAGAAGATACCTGAAGAATCCTTGTAGAAAACCCCTGAAAATACCATGGGCAGGTATGATAACAAACAAATCACTCATAGAATTCAATCTAGACTTCTCAAAGTACAAATGACCAGACTCAAATTATAATATTTTGACACATAACGCTTAGCTCTCTAGAGAAATAATGATGAGAAGGATGGAAAGAAAGAAAGAAAAGAGAGGTTAAAGTATGATGCCATGGCTGCTGCCCTGACTGCCCAGGCAGAGGCGTTGAAATTTTTCCTGAGGGTGAGTTCTGCCCATTTATCTTTAGGTTTCATTTTGTCTGCTGTGTCCCCTGATACAACCAGGGAAGAAGAGACAAGTCTCGCAATCGGTGTGTCAATGGCGGGTAGCTGGAGGGCCAGAGCAAAAGTCTTTTCCATGTTATAGGCGTGATGGTCATTGCTGCCCGGTGTGGAGAAATTAGATGGGTGAGACCACTGGCCTTTAAGCACCTCCAGAAAAAGGGGATGTGCAGGGATTTCCTCCTTGTTGGTAGCGGTGTTGGAGAACATCGCCATGTCAGGGTCCCTGGGAGGGGGAACTGTGGGATCCCCAGTCCCTATCTTAGTGGTCTTGCAGAACTAGCAACATGGTGGATCATCTCAATTACAGTGATAATATGCAGTTTTGGAAAACCTGAAGAATCAGGTTGGAAACAGATCCTCATGGAGAAAATCAGTGTGGTTACTCAGAATTTGTTTGTTTGTTTATTTTTACATTTATCCAGCTCCTACTGATTTGATGGCAAATAATAAATCAGCCTGTCAATCAATTCTGTTTCTTTAAAAATAAGAATGCAGTTTTTAAAAGTAGAGTTGAAATGAGATTCAAAAAGGGTGTTTTACAGGAAGCTTTGAAGCTTAGCACTGACTCAGTTCTATTCTAGGCACTTGCTATTGAAATTAAGATTCTGAATAAGATAATGAAACAAATCAAATAGCAGGACAAGCCACTTTTCTTATCAAAAAGGGTTTCATTTGCCAGGTCAGCAAAATTGTACAATTGAGGTACCTATTCTGCATTCTTCCTCCATAATTCATTAGTTGTGTTATGAATTTCCATTTTATAAATTATTTGGAAAATATGAGTGCATTTATTTTTTCAGTATTCTATTCAAGGCTTTGAGGCATTGCATTCTACCAAAAGTATGAGAGGGATAAGGAATTCTTCAGATAAGGAAGTGGATGAATTTGGGGATCTTCAAATGGGAAAGAGGATTAATAAATCATTCAGAGTTAAAGGAACTGGAAACATTTGGTAAAGTGCCAAGACCACAGAGACTACATAGGAAACTGACCAAAGGCTTAAATGTGGCTTTGCTTCTGAATAGGAGTCAGCTGAATTTCCAAAGGCTTAGTTTACAAGGAGTCTGAACTAAGAGTTGGGGTTTTCTCCCCCTTTGCTTTGTGTTAAAAATATACAATGATATTAGACATTTATGCCATATGCTGCATATCCTGGACAAGGGAAATGACTCCAGTTCAATTGTTTTCTTCTTTTTAAGAATGCCTAGAATAAATATGAACTATGAATCAAGCTTAATACAATTTCCATATTCTATTTTCTATTTCCATATCCATATTTTTATATTCTATTTTCACATCACATATAATTTTCTAGTGTCCTGTGTTCTAGACTGGTGCTGGCCTGGGAAATGTTCCACATAATGTAGATCAACAATACAATAATGGGGTCTATACAGTAGATCTTATGGTGGATGGAATGTTAAATAGAGATCATTTTAAATATTTTCAGAATGATAAACTTAATATTGGCCACGTTTCAACAAATGAAACAATTGGTGTCTTTATAAGTTCCAAATGTCTTTTGATTCTATTAGAAAAAAACATCCTAAAGAACAAGAGTTCTGAGTGTAGATGTTTGTTATCCACATTGAAAGCCAACATCTCCTTGCTTGATGACCATTGCTTAATGGCCGTTCATTCAGCAACCATTCAAAGTTACAGCAGTGCTAAGAGTCACTGTGTCAGGTCCACATGGGAAGATTCCATTAAGCTGATTCATTTCTAAAAGCCTATGGACAGGAATCTTCTCAACTAAAAGTCAGCACCTAGTCAGAGTTAGATAAGGCTCAATAGCTCCCAAGAGAGGTTGAACTTGGTTTGCTTCTGGCTACACAAGGATTTTAGCCTGATTCCTCTTTACATTCCACCCCCCTCCCCCCGGTTCTGCCATTCCTTCTGCTACAGATCACCAAAGATATTAACTTGTGCTTCATTTCTCCCAATTGGCCTTCATTGTCTTTTGCTTCTGCTGTTGATAAAGTGTTCTTGGCCTGATCCTTCATGAGTCAACTGCTGGCTGTGTGAGACTTTCTTTTTAAGATTGTGTGTGGCAGTTTCAGCAGTGGACACAACAAGATGATGGTCAGTTGGGGTAGTAGAGTGCAGGGTTGTAGGGACCTTGGAATGAAAACAATGAAGGTGGCTGGGGTCTTGCACTACACTGTGAGCTGGGCTGGACTTCCCTATAAATAGGAGGCAATGAGCCTGGATTAAAATTTATAAAAGAAGGAAAATAGTCTTAGATAGAGGGGTTTTATTTTCAGGAAAGATTAAGAGAGTTTATCAAATGTATTTCTAAGTGTACTTTGCCCATTTCTTAATTCTTAGTATTGTGCAGTATTTCAGCATTTTTTTACATTTTTATTAAATGACAACCACAATGTGAAGGTGTTAAATTTCACTTTTAAATGTCCAGCTGGTAATCAAAAATGGATTGGCAAAAGTCCCAATCATTTAACTTTTAAAATTAAATCATAAACAAAAACATGCGCAGCACTCACTAAATTGCTTTACCCAGGGTTATGCTACTTACAAGCTAACCCCACTAAATAAGAAAAGGAAAAAAATGGGAAGGCAGCCCAGTCTTTAAATGATTATATTACATAAAAACTAAAGCCTTTTGTAATATTTCTTTTTGAATAGAAAATTATACAAAGAAAAGAATGTAAGTCTACAGAGATAGATTTGTTTCCCTGTTTAGTTTTTCTTGGTTCTGTGTAAAAGGCTCCCAAATACAATGATATGTTATTACCATGAAATATCAGCCAAATGCTTCTGTACAGTGGTATATTTGGGGAAATCAGATCATTGTTTTGGTCTGGAATCAAGAACAAATTTGTTTTTGACTTTCTGAGAGCAGTAGACATATGTTGGGAGATTCACTTTGCACATGTATATTTGTTGTGAATTGAACCCAAGCTATATGTAGCAAGATATTTGCAATGGTCAAGGATAAATTTCATTTCTGTATATGTGGCACATAAATGAGTTTCTTGGCTCTGTGGATGAATGAAGCATCTTGGAGTTGAGTTTGAGTTTGAGTTTATTAACATTTATAGGCCGCCCTTTTCCCTGAGGGGACTCAGGGCGGCTCACATAAAATCAGGAAGGGGAATACAAACAATGACGTAGACACACATAAGTAAAAATAATAGGCAACATTCATTCATCATTCGGGAGGGGCGGCTATCTTTGTCCCCAGGCCTGACGGGCTAGCCAGGTCTTAAGGGCTATGCGGAAGGCCTGGACGGTGGTGAGAGTACGAATCTCCACGGGGAGCTCGTTCCAAAGGGTCGGAGCTACTACTGAAAAGGCCCTCCTCCTTGTAGTTGCCAGCCGGCACTGGCTGGCAGATGGGATTCGGAGGAGGCCCAATCTATGAGATCTAATTGGTCGCAGGGAGGTAATTGGCAGAAGGCGGTCTCTCAAGTACGCAGATCCACTACCATGAAGGGCTTTATGGGTGACTAATAGCACCTTGAAGCGCACCCGGAGATCGACAGGTAGCCAGCGCAGCTCGCGGAGGATAGGTGTTATGTGGGTGAACCGAGGTGCACCCACAATCACTCGCGCGGCCGCATTCTGGACTAGCTGAAGTCGCCGGATGCTCTTCAAGGGCAGCCCCATGTAGAGCACATTGCAGTATTCCAGCCTAGAGGTCACAAGGGCCCGAGTGACTGTTGTGAGAGCCTCCCGATTCAGGTAGGGTCGCAACTGGCGCACCAGGCGAACCTGGGCAAATGCTCCCCTGGTCACAGCCGTCAGGTGGTGGTCAAAGGATAGCTGTGGATCCAGGAGGACTCCCAAGTTGCGAACCCTCTCTAAGGGGTGTAAAATTTGACCCCCAGCCTGAGTGATGGAATATTGGTCGAATCTTTGGGAGGGAAGCACAACAGCCACTCGGTCTTTTCTGGGTTGAGTACAAGCTTGTTAGCCCTCATCCAGTCCATAACGGCCTCAAGGCCTCGGTTCATCACGTCTGCCGCTTCATTGAGTTGGCACGGGGCGGACAGATACAACTGGGTATCGTCCGCATATTGATGGTATCTTATCCCGTGCCTGCGGATGATCTCTCCCAGCGGTTTCATGTAGATGTTGAATAGTAGGGGGGATAAGACCGAACCCTGAGGCACCCCATATGTTAGGGGCCTAGGGGTCGATCTCTGCCCCCCCACTAACACCGACTGCGACCTGTCCGAGAGGTAGGAGGAGAACCACCGCAACACGGTGCCTCCCACTCCCACCTCCCGCAGTCGTCGCAGAAGGATACCATGGTCGATGGTATCGAAAGCCGCTGAGAGGTCAAGGAGAACCAGGATGGAGGGATGTCCTCCATCTCTGGCTCTCCAAAGATCATCGGTCAATGCGACCAAAGCGGTTTCTGTGCTGTAACCAGGTCTGAAGCCTGACTGGAAGGGGTCAAGATAGCTTGCTTCCTCCAAGGACTGCTGGAGCTGGAAGGCCACCACCTTCTCAACAACCTTCCCAAGAAAGGGAAGGTTGGAGACTGGGCAATAGTTATTAAGAACAGCTGGATTCAGAGATGGCTTCTTCAGGAGGGGTCTCACCACCGCCGCTTTTAACGCGGCGGGGAAGTTCCCCTCCCGAAGAGAGGCGGTAACAACCGCCTGGATCCAGCCTCGTGTCACCTCACTGCTGTTAGTAACCAGCCATGAGGGACACGGGTCCAGTACGCAGGTGGAGGGACTTACAGCCCTCATGGCCTTGTCCACATCCCCGGGGGCAACATCCTGAAACTCAACCCAGAGGTGATCTACTTCATCCTCTTGTGCCTCGGCTGGAACTGCAGAGATAGAGTCCAAGTCCGATCGAAACCGAGCAATTTTGTCCGCTAAGAATTGGGCATAATCCTCAGCTCTGCCCTGCAAGGGTTCCCCCGCTTCCCTCTTATTTAGTAGGGAGTGGGTTATCCTAAACAGGGCGGCTGGGCGGGACTCAGCGGACGCAACCAAGGTGGCTATATAAGATCTTTTCGCTGCCCTAAGTGCCCTGGTGTATTCCTTGGTGCTGGTGGTTACCATTGCTCGGTTCGATTCGGACTTATCGGACCTCAATCGGTGCTCTAGGCATCTCCTCCGGCGCTTCATCTCCCGGAGTTCCTCGGTGAACCAAGGAGGTCTCCGGGATCCGCCGCCTCAGAGGGGCCGTAGTGGCGCAATCCGGTCAAGGGCCTCCGATGCTGCCGAGTGCCAAGCAGCAACCAGAGTCTCTACCGGACTGTGGGCGAGAGTATCAGGAATGACCCCAAGCTCCGTCTGGAACCTTAACGGCTCCATAAGTCGCCTGGGGCGGAACCACCTGGTCGGTTCCTCCTCCCTACAGTGGGGGTTTGGTCTCCGGAAGTCAAGCCTCAGTAGGCAGTGGTCTGACCACGACAGGGGTATGATGTCGTTACCCCTCAGACCAAGATCACAAATCCACTGCTCCGAGAGGAATACGAGGTCGAGCATGTGACCCGCTGAATGGGTTGGGCCCCGGATTACTTGGGTCAAGCCCATGGCTGTCATGGAAGCCATGAACTCCTGCGCCCCATCAGAGTTTTCACCGAGCGATGGCAAATTAAAGTCTCCCAGGACCATCAACCTAGGGAACTCAATTGCCAGCTCGGCTACCGACTCGAGGAGCGAGGGGAGGGCTGCTGCAATGCTGTTGGGAAGCAGGTACGTTAACAGCAGACCCACTTGACCCTTGAGGTCCAACTTTATCAGCAGAGACTCACACCCGACAAGCTCCGGAGCAGGGACCCTACGAGGAGCTAACGACTCCCGGATAACAATGGCCACACCCCCACCCCTTCTCTGGGCTCTCGGCTGGTGCAGCACCTGAAATCCTTCTGGGCACAGCTCTACAAGGGGGACTCCTCCCTCTGGGCCCAGCCAGGTTTCAGTAATACATGCCAGGTCTGCCCTCTTGTCTAAAATCAAGTCCCGGACGAGAGGAGCTTTATGTACCACAGACCTGGCATTTAGCGACAGCAGCCTGAGTCCAGGGTCCTGACTACTTGCGCCATCTGGTCTCGGAGTGGGACTCATAGGGCCGGAAGGAGGGATCTCTGTAATGTAGCGAACCCTCCTTCCCCGGTAATGGCCTGCCCTAAAGTCCCCACCATATCTGCCCCTCCCTGTTACGACCGTAATACTCCGACCCTCTCCCATGTCTCTGGTCCCCTCAACCACCCCCATGGCCCCCGCATCTCCCGGCAGGTCCTCCGAATCATACATAACCATGCACTCCCCCAAACAGTCCCCATGTAAGAGTTAAAACACAGAAAATTACAACAATATAATAGTAAAAAGTGGGACATTCATTCATCTCGTACGTATCCCATGCATATCCCATACAAAGAGAGAAGAAAAAGATGAAAGAAAAGAAAGAGACTAAAATAAATTGCGCAGTTGATTAAAATTTAAGATGTGAGTTCAGATGACAGAATTGGCTCTTAGAGTTCAAGGTTGAAGTGGCTGGAGACCAATTACAGTTCAGGTGGAATATATGGGGGAGTGTCTTATAACCCCTCTCTTCTTCTGTAAATTTGTTGGTCAAAAGGTCCTGCGGGGGTTCAGTGCGAACACACAATGCTGCCATCATCTGTCCACCCGCAGCCCAGGCCCAGAGTTTTCTTTCTGGGGGTAAAACCACTCCAAGGAATTCCCAAAGGCACACCACTAAAAGTAGATAGGGTAAAGAGATGGAACAGGCGTTGTAATTGCCAGGAGACACCGTCGCTGTTCTCAAGATGGAACTTGCTTCCTCAGTACTAAATGGCCGAGGCAGCACGAGAACCACCGGAATCCCTAGAGCCAATGGGGTCGTCCAGATCTGTAAGGTCCAAGGGTGGTCTCCCCGGTTCCTCGTCCCCACTGCAGGCAGACAGAGCAGGGAGGTGGGGCAGACGATGAGGCCGCCAAAGAACGTCGCCGCTGCCACCGAGCTGAGGCTCCTCTCCTCGCCGCCGAACAGCTGATACGGGCGAAACAACACGGAGGCCGCTGGAGCCGCCAGAGTCCACGCGGTCCGCGGTCGCAATGTCCGGACGGCCTGGAGACGGTCCTGGGGGTGGTCCCACGGTCGCAGGGTGCTCCCGTCGCGGGCAGGCAAAGCTGGGAGGTGAAATAGGCGACGAAGCCGCCGAAGAACGCCGCCGCCGGTTCCAGGCTGAGATTCCCCTCCTCGCTGCCGAGCGGCCAAACCAGCATGGAAGCCGCTGAAGGCGCTGGAGCCCTTGCGGTCCGGGGTTATCCCCAAAGTGGTAACCCCTACCGCTGGCTGATCTTTTCGGGCTCCCTGGATCTCAAGCCTCCCGGACGGGCCTCTCATATTAAGTTTAAAGTTGTTGCTCGCGGTTTTTTTCGGCATTTTCGTCGGGTAATTCACAGCGAACGGAGCCTCGCAACCATCTTGATCTCGCACATGCTGTAAGGGTCCTTATTTATAATCTACATATCTACAGCTATTGTTCAGCTGGCAATAGAGCCATCCCCAATTTGACTGGCTGGGATTATAGGTAATCCTTGGGTATGATGTCCATTTGGACCAGAGTTTCTATTACCGACCAATGTGGTCATACAGCAGAAAGCCATGTGACTGTATCACTTAGTAACAGCAACTCAAGCAGTCCTGATTGCTTTTGCTAAACACAACAGGCATGTGGGCTGTTAAAAGGAGATCTCACATGATTGTGACTTGTGACTTTCTGCTGGCTATCCTGTTTGTGGGAAGCTGGCAGAGAACATCAGAAATCAAGATCACATGATAGTGGCTGCAGCAACAGTGGCTGCAGTGGCTACAGCAATCATGAGATGGATGCCAAGCACCTAAATTATGGTCACATAAATGCAGGGATGCTATGACGGTGAAGCCATGAGGACCTGTCATAAGTATTATTGGTTCCATATCCATCATAAATGCATGCTGAACACACGGCTGTAAACCAAGGATTACCTGTGTTACACTCTGAACCTATGGGGAAAGCATGGGGAAAAAACCATTTGACCCTTTCTCCCACAATACCATGACTGTGTTTTAACAAGGACATCGAGAAACTGGAAAGAATGATGGATTTTTGCTTTTCTTCATATCTGACCACTAAGAATTGCACATATTTCAAAATTTAGGTGCCACATGGTAAAAAGTGGTTGATGCCTTGTTCAATTTGCATATATTAAAATAATGGAATATATGATGTTTTAAATTAGCATTCCCACCATTAACTGTTCTCACATCTTAAGGCATGACTTGTAAAAGCAAATGGGAGATGGTTAATATAGAATTCATTATTTCCTTGAGTTTCTCTCTTTGTTTTTCCCTTTATCTTTATCTTTCTTTTTCACCAATTCCCAATAGTTCTTCAGTGTTTAGTGACTTTCAGCATACACCATCTTTTTTGTGGGGGGGCGGGGGGGGGAGGGTCTACTTCTATAAGAATAACTTTTTCCAAACATGGCAATACTTTCTTTTTGTTGTTGTTTCTCAGAACATTAGTTTGCTATTAATATATAAAGGATAAAAGGACAGGAGAGATATTAACAGTTTTTATGCATTTTCACTTTTTGTATTATATATTCTGTTTTGGGCTCATCATTCAATGTTTTAGCTTATTATATGACTCATTCTAATACAGTGTTATATGCCCTATTTGACACAACAATGTTTAGCCTGTACTGTTATATGCCCTATTTGACCCAAATTGAATATCTGTTAGTCATTGTGTCATGCCATGAAGCAAGGCATGAATAGAAGAGCAGGCTCCCCACACTCTTAGATAAATAAGGGGTTACAAAAACCTTAAATATATCATTACAAGTTCAATTCTGATCTCACTTACAATGTAAATGTAAGTTAAATATAACTTCAAACTGTGAAACCAACTTAATATCAGAAAGAGATGGAACTATTTTCACAAATTGCGCTAAGGCACAATGTACTTTGATTTTGGTTTAGAGTGATATGTGAACTCAGCCTTGTGGCTTTTAAACATAGTTTATCATGACCCATGACCCTGAGGCCACATTCAAGGCCCTATATGGTCCTCAGCTATGTTTTTGTAATTCTACAGTTTTCTTTAATTATTATTATTGAACATTGGAAATGAAATTTCCCAGCATTTTGAGGAAGGAAACACATAGAAAGCAGTAGTATAAGCCTAAAATAGAGTTAAGGGGAAATTAAAAAAACCCATCTCCCAAAATCACTTCAAAGGTTCAGAGGGGAAAGAGTTTACAGAAAATCAAGACCCTGTTTATGGTATTACCCCATATACTGTGGTCCTTCACTCCCAAGATGCTCCCCATCACCAAAATATTCACTCTTATACGTGCACTAATTTCCTATAGCTTCTTCAACAAAGTATGGTCAAAATAAACAGAAGCCAAGTAATTACTATTCAGGGTTGTGGATACAATAGCATGTTTACTGGCTTTGCTTCATCCAAATCCCATCCTGTCATCCAAGACATGTTAAGCAACAAAATCTGAACTAGAACAATCAATAAATCTCTATGGTTTGACCAAAATATTCCATGGGATTGCAGGGACAACAAGACTTTAGCTGTGTTCTCTGATGACAATGTCAATGAAATGCTGAAATTCCTAACAGTACCGTTGAGGAAGTGGATTTCTCAAGGGATTAATTATTAATTTTGTGTCCAGGCTTTTAACCCTGAACTTTGGACAATTCAAGGAACAACCATCTTACCATGGATATTGCAATGTGGTTCTTTTTTTCTGGGATGCTTTAAAGCTCAGGATGAATATAATAAACATTAACTTAGGTGCCTGATGAAAAATTGTTTATTAGTGAAGAGAGATACATTTGGAAAAAGTATTGGAGTGAGAAGTGCTGATGTTTGCAACCAATAATTTTATTGTTCATCTCACATCATTATTTAGTGGACAAGAATTGTTGATATCTCCCTTAGTTCTGCTGTAGTAATTTTTTGAAATACCTTCCTTTACTTTACTATGGGATAAATATGACATTCAATATTTTAAATAACATTATTCTATATGCAGTATCTCTAAAATGTTGGAGGTATTAGAAATATATTTAACAGAGATTTTCCCTTGAAAATGAAGTGGAAGCTGGCAGAAGGAACAATGTGTTAACAAAATAAAATATTTCTTATTAGCCTTATAAAGCTGAGGTTGTTCTCAGTTATATTCATGGGAGAAAATTAAAAAGCATAAAACCCAAGACAAAAATGCAAAATGGCACTACATTCCTAAAAGCTGGCACTCTGCTAGGGTATTCTGATTGTTATTTAACTTGTCAGTGTGGTTATTATACACCATTGTTATTTAAATAAAAACAGAACATATATTTTCATCTCAATAAAATATTATGGATAATTAGATTCCTACTGATACCATAAGAGTTAAAGGCAAAATGAACTCACCTGATTTTAATGGAACAAGAGTTGTTTATATTTCTCTATTATGCACTGTAATATTTAAACTTATGGAATAATTAGCATTTTTGAAAAAATGCACATTAATAAATTTTCTAGTATTTTTACCTAAGATAATTTATTTGAAATACCACCTTGACAAGAAATTTCCCTGGAGAAAATGAATGAATATTTAAAGAAGCAAAATTTACCAAAAATTACAGAGAAACAAAGAGATTATGAATGGGCCTATAAAAATAAGGAATGTTTGTGAAACTATTTTTTTTAAAAGACTAAAGCATGCAAAGTGCCTGAACGACATGCTTTACTGGCTTATTACAAATGTTTTGAAGATAAACTCTTACAATCTTACAAAATACAATTCTATTTCACAGAGTGGAAAGATGCTGGAGATCTGGAAAGAGCTAATATTGCATTAATACCTAATGTGGGACATTTGACTTTAGCAAGGTACTATTTGCCAATGTCATTATTGAATAATGACTATAAATTGTTTACAATGATTTTGGCTGAGAGATTGAAAATATTTTTGCAAGAATTTATTCATGAAGATCAGTGTGGGGTTTTGCCTAAAAGAAAATTAAAGAATATTATTAGAAAAGTGTTGAGCACTTTGGAATATTTGGAGCAACATAATGAAAAACAAGCTACATTGATTTTCTTAGATGCAGAGAAGGCCTCTATTAATCTGAGAATTTGAGAATTGCAGGAGTAATTCTCAAAAGAGAACTTTATAAATTAAGGGCATTTGCTAATGATTTGATGTTGTTCTTGGAAAATCTATTAAAGGGAATGGAAATTTTAAAGGGAAAATTAAAATATGTGTATCACGGTAGGTTTTAAGTTTCATAACCAGAAGTTGAAGACTTTAACAAAAAATATGAAAATAGGATCAAACAAAACTGATGAAGAGAACTGGTTTTAAGATTGAGGAAAAGTAAAGTATTTGTGTAGTAATATGACAAATATGAACTGGATTTGAAATTGGAAACAGAAGAAGAGCAAAGAATGTATAATAGTGGGCTAAAAACTATGGTTATTATGTACAAATGGATCAATGAGAAAATACATGGTTGCAAGGATTAAAATTTATATTCTGTTATAATCTTAAGAACATTTTTTATAAATTGATATACCATTGGTATGTGATACCTGAAAAGTTACCTAAATGTATAAAGGTACTTCAAATTTATGTTGGATATATGAAAAACAAGAAGGGCCATTTTATTATGCTTCATGGGTGTGTAAAAAAACTAGAAAAATTTGGACTCAACTACATACAGTGATTCAGATTAACATTCAGTTGAAAGCACAACTTTTCCTCCTGGGACTGATGGATACACAGTTAGGAAAGAGCCATGGAACACTGTTTTTATAATATGATAAC
Source organism: Thamnophis elegans (assembly GCF_009769535.1). NCBI lineage: Eukaryota > Metazoa > Chordata > Lepidosauria > Squamata > Natricidae > Thamnophis > Thamnophis elegans. The sequence continues at coordinate 80,420,269 of NC_045544.1, forward strand.
TGCAGCAAGATTATTGTATGCACAAAGATGGAAAGATTTGGCAGGAGCTACCATGAAGGAACAATTGGTAAAAACAACAAAACTTGCAGAAATGGTTAAATTGTCTTGTTTAATTGGAGAAAAGGCAGTTTCTACATTTATTGGTCACTTCCAATGGACTTTTGAAAGGAAAAAGGAAACAAATGAACTTGTGATTTATGGTTTTGATGATTAAACAGGTTAGATTATAAGAAAGAAGAGAGTCATGATATAACTTTAGAGAGAGAAGTTAAAATATAATTCTACCTATAACTGCTGTGAAGAAGATCGGAATCAATTTCTTTATATCTTTCTTTTTTATATCTTGCAGTTACTTGTATTTTTCATGAGTAAGTGAAGTAGGAAAAATTGGAAATAACTGAAGTAATTACTTTTTCTTTTCAAAGAGCTGTTCAGTGAAGTACCTTCTTAGGAACTGAATCTTTCTCCTAATTAAGGTGACTATCAAGCACTGTAGTAAAGTGATTAAAATGTCAGCCTAGGACTATAAACCTTGGTTCATTTTCCCAGTCTGAACATATTTCTTAACAGGAAGACAGTCCTACAGTATACTCACGAGCATCTACCATGGTATTCCAGTTATCTGGCTGTGCCATGCCCTGATGCTTTTAAGAATATGCTGATGTCCATAGGCAGCTTCAACCCATCCAGGCTCTTAGCCTACAAAAGTATGGGTGTCTAGAAGAAAAAGAGACTAAGACAATGGACAGTTGAGGAAGCAGAAAGCAATGTCTGAAAATGTACAAATATTACAGTCAAGCAATGGATTATTAATCAATTGCCAGGACCTCAAGCTATGGTAAACACTCCATTGTGGTGTGATTCCTGTCTGGAATTTAGTTTAGAGCTTTGCCTGGAACTTAACAGAAGAGGAGCAATTCCATACTGAGACAGCAACAAAGATTGGATGCCATTATGCAAATTGTAACAATTTTATTTATTTTAAAGATTGAGCCAGAAAAGAAGATTTTTTTATTAATATAGTAATACATCTGTTGTTACACCGTGTTTTGGCTTCAATTATTCTATCTTTGCCTAACCTATGGGATTGTTTTAGGGCGGAACTGTAAGACAAGACAAAGAACTATGCTGTATCATGTTATGCTCCTTAAAGAAAGAATGGAATAAACCTCTATTAGGTAAATGAATAATATCTTATATTGTTACTATCAGTTAAGGTTTTACACATAATTATGAATATTATAATGTAATCACTTTTATGTCTATTTTATTGTTATAATTTGGGGCAGTAGTGGTGATAATATTACTTCTGGCTATAAAGTCAAAATTCTAAATTTATCAAGAACATACTGAATTCAGAATAATCTCTAAGTTTTGTATCCTTAAAGTGAGCATAAATTCACACCAATTTATTATTTTACTTTTGTATCTTTTTTAAAAGTAGAAGCTAGGGAGGATATTATTTCATATGAAAATACAGCATAGGGAGAGGAAGTTTTTAACCCTCTGTCCCTCTAATTTCAACAATAAGAGCCTCTCATAAACTAAGCTGTTGTTGCCATAGCATTTTTTTTTCTCCTGAAACAAACAAATTGGTGGAAGGATAACTTGGATTGGGGAATAAAGATTTCCCATTCTATGCTTTGGCGCCAATTCCAATTGTCCTCCTGTAGCTTTAGGTAGATAGATCTAGATTCTGACACGCTTTTTCCACTAGCAAAATGTGGATGAAGGTGCTCTTTTTGCAGACAAACCTGTCATTATTAGAGACTTTGAGACAAATAAAATAAAGCCTATAAAAATATTTCTGGAAAGAGCCAGATTGATGAAATGATTAAAGCACCAGGCTAGAAACCAGAAGACTGCGAGTTCTAATTTCCCCCTAAATTTAAAACCAGATGTGTGACCTTGGACCAATCACTCGTTCTCATCTGGAGAAAGAAGGTAGTGGCAAGCCATTTCCAAAGAATATGCCAAGAAGATAACCCTAATCCAGGCAATCACTAAAAGTCAACACTGAATCAAACCCACCAAATAGTAAAAACAAATAAACTCAAACCATTTTTGAGAGTCAGTATGCTGTAGTGGTTACAGTTCAGGTCCATCCTCAGCCATGGAAACTCAGTGAGTGTCTTTGGGCCAGTTTTGTTTCTTAATCCCACCTATTTTACTTACTTGTAGTTGTGAGAAAGAGATAAGGAAGAAGTCCTATAAACCTCACTGAACTCTTGGAGAAAAAGGTTGGAATATTAGCCTAACAAATGATAATAATTGCATGCCTCTACAGCGAAACCTCATAAATACTTAATATTCCTTTCCAATTACTGCCCTCAATCCAAAAACATTGTTCATGCAGAGAAATTCTTTTTATTTTAACAGCATCTTGCTCACTGGGTTGTACATCGAATTGTATCTGATTAAATGCCGAAAGCAAAGTCCCTGAAAAACTAAATGTATCAAATAAGTCCTTCAAAATGCAGGACATCTTGCAGATCTAAGACAGACAGGAAATTTAAAAACGGCTTCTGGTAGATATCAAAACTCACAATACATTTTCTTGTGGTTGGGTTTTGGGGTTTTTTTATGGGGGGAAATTGTCCTTGTAATGCTCAGCCACTCTCATATTCTGGGAAACATGAAGACAAAAGAAGTGGAAGAAAACAGAACACAAAAGGATGTATATCAACACAGGGATGAATATTCATAGGGATTCCTCTAACTTTGTGTGACTGATGACAAAGAGCCCTTTCTTATTGGAGCTCTCAAACAAAAAGTTAGCTTTGCCTAATTTTAAGTTAGAAGGCAATTAAAGAGAGGAATTTAATTTTGTGATACTGTGGGCAAACCTAAGTGCACAGTTACAAAAGCAGAGAAGGGTTTGTTTTATTTTTATTATTTCTGAAATCTATATGAATATATTGTGCTATGTATACATATGTGTATGGCAGCTTTCCTCAAGCTTCTGGGAGGTCGAAAACTGCTTCCCCTGGGCTCCGGAGACCCTCCAATGGCTGGAAACAAGCCCGTTTTGAGACTTCCAACTTCCAGTAGCTCCATTTTTCGCACTCTCCAGGCTCCGAAGGCTTTTGTCGAGCCTCCGGGAGGGCAAAAATTGCTTCCTCCGTGCTCCGGAGGCTGGATACCTAGTCTGTTTCCAGACTTCCAGAACCTCCACCCAGCCTGTTCATCATGCCAGAAAGTGCAGGGCCCATGTGGAGCCTCTTTTTCTCCAACCTTTTACCCCCCTCCTCGAGGCTCCACATGGGCCCTGCACTTATCTGGCATGATGAACAGGCTGGGTGGAGACTTCTGGGAGAGGCATGGCAGGAGGGGCATGGCCAGTCAGGAGTGACATTTCGGGGTTCGCCAGTTGGGGTTATCAACAGATTTGTTTTGCCTGTAGGATTGTTATTCAAAACAAGTGAAAGTGTGGCATATATTTGCTTTGGACAAATAGGCAATCCAGGTAGCATTAATTACTGTAGAGTTCTAAACTATTGGAATTGGGAGTACCTTCCAATAAAATAGCTAGAATATGTCCCCATTATTCTATAGGAATAAGCAAACTGAAGGGAGGGGATGAGTCCTTGGGATATTTTATTGGTGAAGATTTCAGGTTCTCTTTTTCTTTTAAGCCAAGAGAGGAGATAATCTGGAATCAGGGGTGGATTTCAAAAGTTTTTAGTACTGGTGGGAATGGCTAGGTGGAGAGCATGTGACTGAGTGAGCATGGCCAACTTGATGTCACTCACACACACTGAGTCACATGACCCCACATCAAGCCACACCCCCTGAAACACTGGCAAAAATTTTGACAAGTGGAGGGGGAGGCACCAGGTTGGGGCTCTTCGCTGTCTCCCGGATGGCGCTGGGGGCAAGCTAAGCAGCCTGCTCTTGAAGTGGAAGCTGTGGCCAATGGGCTTGGCCATGGGCTCTCACTTCATCTGCCTGGGACACTACATTTGCTCCGTCTGCTCGGGAGACGGAACCCAAGGAAGAAGGGAATGGCTGTTCAGGCAGTCTTGGGGCTCCCGGAGTGGCCCATGTGTGCAGGGTGCTCTGCTGCCTCAGGGCTCACAATCACTGCGTCTTCCTCCAGTTTGGGCGCAGCCAGAGCCAGCCAAGCACCTTGTGCACAAGGGCTGCTCCAGGAGCCCTGAGACTTCACAATCACTGCCTCCTCCAGCTCGGGTGCCCTGTGCAGATGGGCTGTTCCGGTTGCCCTGAGGCTTCACAATCACTGCCTCCTCCAGCTCAGTCACAGCCGGAACCAGCCAAGTGCCCTGAGCACATGGGCTGCTTCAGGAGCACTGAGGCTTTGCAATTACTGCCTCATCCTTTACTTTTAAAATCAATTTTAATTCCTGGAATTAAGGATTAAAGTACAGAATTTTGCAAATTGGGATAAGAACCCTCCAGCCCTTCTATATTAGTGAGTTCATTAAGATGGAGATTTTTTGAAGCTTTTGAATCTCTTTTTCATAGAGTGTTTCATGAGAAACTAAATGTTTATTAGATAAGTCAGTAACAGGATCCCACATCTGCTAGTTTGGCTTCTTTCTTTCTCAGCCTCAGTGTAATTTCTTACAATGGGATAGAAATGATGGTATCCTTTATGGTGTTCAGCCAATTCCCTCATTTGCAGCCATCATCAGGGCCCTAAGGGATTCTACGTAGCTGTTGCAAGCCATTCATTTTGTGCAAAACTCCCAACTGCCATTGCTTTGAGTTAATGTTGTTTGAGGAAAGAACAATTATTGGGAGATGTGGAATGGAAGAGAGGCTGCCTAATGCTTGTTCTATTACTTTTCAACTTTTCAATATGGGTGCCTGTTAGTAGCCAAACAACACCCAGTAATGATGTCCTTGCTCAAATGATGTGAATCATATTATATTTGTCAGTATCACAGTGATGCACATTATATTGCTTGTGTCATTTGTACAATGTCTCCAGAGATGTTCAAACTCTTAAAGGGAAAAAAACTTTCCATTGCAAATATAACTGAAACATAATGAGAGAATATTAGAGAAAACTGTCGGGCAAGAAAAGGATTAGAATTAACTGGAATATTGGACACTTATTGTTCCTTTCCAAAAGTATTTTTCCAAACAGGAGCATTTGACATTTTAATATATATAATTACATATCATATACGTTGGCTGTAATATGAATTTTGGACAAGGTTTTCTCACAATCCTATAAAAACCACTTAATTCAAAGTTAATTTGCTTCATCAGACTTATTTCCAGATAAGTGTTTATGGGATTACCATCTAGATATGAATTTGGGAATAGCTTTCATCATTGCTCCTGTTCTATTATTAGCCTTTCTGAAATAGGCTCTAGAAATCCAATTACTTATTGTACTTCATTACAAAGAATACAATTCTGTTTTATTTTATTTATATCTGATTCTGAAAACCTGGGGTTTCTATGTCTCATTGTTATATACAATGCATTCTTTCTATAAATTAATTCTTATTGATTATCTCAGATTGTGTTAGAGAAGCCAGTATTGATAGTATTTTATAACCCCCTTCCTCAACTTATTTCATGAATCTCTATTTAAATGCTCTGTCACACAAATTAATTATCTCTGGAAGTGCATTCTATCATCCCTGACTGCTCTATATTAGTGTTCTTCTGCAATTTCTGTCAAACACAATTTCCCTAGATATTCAGAAAGCTAGATGCCCTGATGTTTTCCATCTAGATTTTTTATGACTTTGTTAAATCAGAAATGTAGTATTGTAGTATGAAATATAGGGGTTCTTCCCTCTCCAGATAAGATTTTTCAAACTGTGCATATGCATACATATAGACAGGAAATTACCTCACACTGAGAAGTGTATGGTTCTTAACCTCATCCTTAGGAGAGCAGTTAAGATTTGATTCTTCCAACAGGCTTTGGAGACTTTACCTCATGCTTCACGTTTTGTTTTTGCTTCACAAATAAGCTCAAAGGGAAGATTTGATGGACCACTACGTGTTTTTCTGCCATCAGTTCTGTGTTTCTATATTTGAATTTTTTACCTGAATTTTCATCTTAATCAATGACATTAGGGAATTTACTATGAATTACCTCCTTATATTATTTTAGTAAACTATCCAGTATTTTTTTTTAATCATTTAGAGCAAGCCTGTTAAACTTGCAGCTCATGGGCTGGATACCTCATACACAGGCCACACCCACCCGGGTTCTGCAAAGGCAAAAAACATAGCAATCTGTCATGATCTGGCCCATGACCCAATCGAGTTTGTCACCTGCGATTTAGAAGTATATAAACATTGGGAAGTAAAATGAATGAAGGAATGAATCATTAATCAATAAGCAAATACATAAATAAATGCGGTAAAAGAAGGCAAATTAAAATTTCCTAGAGAAGTCAGCCTTATTTGAACAGACCTTTAAGATGATGTCCTCTCTATATATCAAACTTTGAATACTGTCATTGCAAGCCAACACTACCAAAGATTTAAGAGGGGAGAAAGTGATAGATTTTTCTTATTTCTAGTGGATATTGTTTGGATATTGTTTGGCTTTTATGATGGTAGAAGAGATTCTAGTGTATTTTTTTTTGCAATTGATTAGAGACAGATGCCATAGATGGGTGGAGAGCCAATATAATATCATATAGCAGTTAAGATGACCATTAAGAGGAGGAAGATAGTAATTCAATAAGAAGACCAATCAGCATCATGCTATAGTAGTTGGATGGATAAGCCCCATTTCTCAAGCTGAAGCTGAGACAAAAGTTCTGCAGTCTCAACATTTGGCTCTTGAGCTAAAATTAGAAGGGCTGCAGTAGAGAGCTGTTGCAAGTTTCCAGCCCTTAACATCCCACCTTTACTTCCACCATGTCTAATATTACTGTGATCTTCCCCTCTATATTATCCTCCACCTAAAGCAGCCCTCTTCCTATTCATACTACTTTTGGGACACCCAATTAACATAATTATCTACAGTCAGGGAATTTAAAATCAACAACAGTCATTCATTTCCTAATCTCTACCTAAATCTTTAATTAGAATCAATAGTATACAACACTATTCTCTCCACCCCAATAATTTAACTCAATTTTCAGCTGGGCCAAAAGACTCATAGCTTCTACCCCCTCTCATTTGGGAGGGGCAGCTGCCCACATCCAAGACCTTTTAGGGACCCAATAGAAGACTTTCAGATGCCAAACCCTTTCTCAATTATTTGAGTTATATCTACCTAGGTGCCCCAGAGTTCAGAAAAACCAGTTTTGAGCCAAATTGTTTCCATCTTCAACTTCAGCATTCCATTCTTGTTTTGGTTTGAATGACTCTGAAGAGAATAATCAGCAGATAGATTAACTGCTTGCTGCCTTTTCATTTAGTCTCCCACTAACTTTGTACTGATTTCCAACCTAGTCCAGAGGAGTTGCAGTGTCCCTGGTGCTATCCAGGGTAATGTCTGTTAGTAGGCATTGTTGTATTACTTCTGCAAGATCAAAAAGTGTCAGTTTCTCAGAATCAAATAGTCAGTTCAAGTGACTTCAGTGGGTCAATGCACTATAGATACTCCATGCTCGTGTTCCATTCTTCCACATTGCTACAACGATTGCAAGATTTTTTTTCTCCATTTTCTAGCAAAGCTTTGTTCTCCATTCCAGTCACTTCAACTCATAATCCCCACTCCCAACAAAACTAATTATGAGCCCCAATATATCCACATCTAGCTTTTAGTAATAAAATAAACACAAGCTAATAACTTAAAAATTCTAATCAGCACTTTACTTGCTCACCTAAAACAGTTCCCTCTCCACCAATTTGTATTTCTTTCTATAAAGTCACTTAAACTAATTTATGTTAGAATCTAAGCTGTAATGTCTGGAATATCTGTTTGATTGAAGAGTAACTGAATGGTCTAGCTCTCTCATTAACATATAAACTGAGTCCATAAATCTCCCTAAGCTACAATTTTTTTTAAAATTGAATAGGTCATAATTGCCTTACAACCTAAGCCAGAAATCATGGTTTATGTACTACAATGGTTCACACACTCATTAAACCAAAATCAAATTCAGACATAACATTATGATTTGGCACAAGCAGGAATAAAAGAACATACCTTATAAGATTATCACTTTATTCATCAGAAGTGTTTATAAGGCAGATCTTGAATACTAATTTGCTATCTCTTTTCTTTAAGATATGAGAGTTTGCAAACCTACTACTATGAGATATGGGATATGCAGTGGGGATAGTTAACAGCTGGTATAATTAACTGGACACAAGCTGATTTGGACATTTTGGACCGAAAAACCAGGAAACTAATGACAATGCACTACAGTTTACATCCACATGGTGATACTGATAGATTATATCTGCTCCGAAAATCAGGTGGCAGAGGATTATTATAAGTGAAGCAAACAGTTGAAGAAGAAAAACATGCACTGGCTGATTATTTAAAAGAAAGTCAAGAACATCTATTAATCGAAGTAAAGAACAAAAATCTACTGAAGGACCAACAGATGAAACAAGAATACAGAAAAGATGTGATAAAATCAAGAATGGAGAGTTGGCAGAACAAAGCACTGCATGGCCAATTTCTGGGAAAAATAAAAGATATAAGTGGACAGTGAACAAATTTGGTTATGGTTAACAACAGGTACATTAAAGAAAGAAACAGAGTCACTACGTCCTGGCTGCGCAAGAACAAGCTATCCGCACAAATGCCATTAGGGCCAAAATTGAAAAATCCTCTGATGATACCAAATGCAGACTTTGCAAAGAAGCTGATGAAACTGTTGATCACATACTCAGGTGCTGTAAAAAAAATCACGCAGACTGATTATAAATTGCGGCACAATTCAGTAGCACAAATGATCCATTGGAATTTGTGCAAAAATTATAATATTAAAACAACAACAAACTGGTGGGAACATAAGCCTGAAAAAGTCACCGAAAATCAGATGGTCAAGATCTTATGGGATTTTCGTACACAAACGGACAAAATACTGGCGCATAATACACCAGACATCACACTGGTTGAGAAAAATAAGGTTACAATCATAGACATTGCAATACCAGGTGATAGCAGGATCGACGAGAAGGAATATGAAAAAATCACGAAATACCAGGACTTAAAAATCGAAATTCAACGATTATGGCACAAACCAGCAATGGTAATCCCAGTGGTAATTGGCACAATGGGTGCTATTCCAAAAGCACTGGAATTACATTTAAAACAGTTAAAAATTGACAAAATCACCATCAGTCAAATGCAAAAAGCCGCACTGCTTGGCTCTGCAGGCATATTACGAAAATGCATTATGACGTCCTAGGCCCCTGGGTGGGGCCCGACTAGTAATCAATGCCAAATCCGGCGAAACAACTGGCCGCTGTGATACAATTCTGTTGTTGCGAATAATAACAATATGGTGAGGTTCAAACTGCCAAATTGCAGTCCACTGGCAGTCAGCAGGAAATAGCCTGCAGTACTGCATTCTAACCATTGTGCCATCATGGCTCATATAGTAATGTAAATGTAGTCATTTATTTATTCGCTGTCCTAGACTAAAAGCATATTTTGCAACCAAATAAATACAATATCATTACTCAGGATGTTAAAAGAGCTACAGAGCAGTACTAACTTAGGCAACCTTTCGTTTTTTGATGCTCTGGCTGCAGATTGTCCAGTTGTGCTGCCCTTTCTCTGATAGAACAGCTTTCATTAATGCAACAAGCTAATTACTGGATTAATATTATGCTAAATCATGATTTTCTTTAACCAGAGCTTTTGTGTTTTAAAAACCCAATTGTATTCTGTTGTATTCTATTAAGCTATAAATCATGGTTGATATACCAACATGGCTGGATCAGAGGTGGGTTGCTGCTGGTTTGGCTTCGATTGGGTGAACCGGTAGTAGCAGCAGTGGGAGGCTCCGCCCACTCACCCAGACGCTTCTGCACATGCGTGCCTGAACCAGTAGTAAAAAAATTGGCACTAATGTTAAATCAAGTAATTAAGATTATGTTATGGCTAGAAGATCATAAAATAGGACTCATAGAAACTGGGGCTCTAATTTTTTTGCCAAATTGTGTCTGTAGTGCTATAAATTATTATTATTGGGGTGTGTGTGTGTGTGTGTGTGTGTGTATGCCTTTGACTCAGTGGTGGGTTTCAAAAATGGTTCGAACCTACTCTGTGGATGTGGCCTACTTTGTAGTAGTGGCTTGCCACCCATGTGACTGGATGGGAGTGGCTTGCCACCCATGTGACCAGATATGAAATTATGAATTAGTACTTAGGACGGTCCAAGTAGCTATTCAGAAACTCTGGCATTGAAGCATGCAAGTCTTAAAGCTGTCAAGTTACAAGATCCTTGCACCCCTAACCCTTTAGAAAAAAAACTAGGGGTCTTCAAACCTGACAGCTTTAAGACTTATGGACTTCAACTCCCAGAATTCCTCTTCCAGTCATGTTGGCTCAGGAGCTCTGGCATTGAAGCATGAAAGTCTTAAAGCTGTCAAGTTACAAGATCCTTGCACCCCTAACCCTTTAGCAGTGGTGGGTTTCAAAAATTTTTGGAACCTCTTCTGTAGGTGTGGCCTGCTTTCCGGGTCCACTGGTGGAACCTCTTCTAACCGGTCCGGTAGATTTGACGAACCGGTTCTACCTAATAGTTGCGAACTGGTAGGAAGCCACCTCTGCTTTGACTCCAGGTGACTGCCTGGACAAGTCACTGCAGAGTTCTTGGCAAGATTTTTACAAGTGCTTTGCCATTGCCTCCCTTCAAGTGCTGAGAGAGTGCAACTGGCCCAAGATCATCCAGCTGGCCTAAGATGAGACTACAACTCAGTTTCCTAATTTCTAACCTGGTTCCTTAACCGCTACACCAAACTGACTTTCCTAAACAGCAAAGTTAAAAAGTGGCTGAATCTTGCACATACTTTCATAAGATTATTGGAATTACTTGCAGAATTTTTTAGAAGTCATTTAAGGGGTCATTTAAGGCTTGAAAGGTTAATAATTCTCCTGATTTGGAAAATGTGTGTACCAGGCTAAGTGAATGCGTGTTTTTTATTTTTGTTTTAAATTGATCGGCAATGTAAATATGGTAGTTCCTCTTTCCATGAAGATGCATTGTTCTCTCTCTACCACTAGATGTCCTAAAAGCTCTTTGACTCTGTGATGTTCTGATGCTGCATTCTGTTGCTTGACACAAAGGCCCTGCTGTGTGTGAAAGGATCCTGGCTGCTGGGGCTTAGTTTCAGGATTATAACTAATATTTATTGTATGGATGTATTCAATTTCAAAAGCTGAAAGGAAAGTGCTATGATAATAGGGAACTTACCAATTATGGGAGATCCGCATCAAAGGAGGGAAATATAGATGCTCAGGGCCATGCAGATAGCAGTAACAAAATTAATATTACAAAGATGAAAAGTGTATGATTATTTGGAATGATAGACAGGTTTCATAATATCAATGAGAGGCTTATCAAATTCACGAAAATGTTCTTCAGGCTGCAAAATGACTAGAAGCTAGTCAACGTTTGGAGAAGTGGGTTCTGGTTCTGGGGCATGTAGTAATAGCACTTAGACTTATATACCACTTCACAGTGCTTTACAGCCCTCTCTACGCAGTTTACAGAATCCCCAACAATCTGGGCCCTCATTTTACCCACCTCGGAAGGATGTAAGGCTGAGTCAACCTTGAGCCTGGTGAGATTCGATCTGCCAAACTGCTGGCAGCTGGTGATCAGCAGAAGCATCCTGTAGTACTGCATTCTAACCACTGCACCACTGGAATGTACCTATAGAAACCATTTAATCCAAACTGGGAAGGGGGGGAATCAAGGCTAGATCATCAGATTTATAATTGGCTCAGTGACCCTGTACAAAAGGGATGGGGACTTTGATAACCATGTTGGTAATTTGCACATAGGGGGAAATTATTTTGGCGGAAATAAGTATAATTTCTTTGCAGAACCTGTGCTCCTATACGGTCTCCCCCATCACTTTATATCTCTGGAATGCCGAGATGCACCTTCTCTAGCTTTATTCAGGGATACAGGCCCTGTTTCTTGGATAAAACCTGTTTATGTGGTTCTAGACAGGGGAGGGGAATTCTCTCCTGGTTCGGACCATCCGGGCGAACTAGTAGCTCCGACAATTAGCTAGGAGCGAACTGATTTGCTCTGACAATCAGCTGGGCCCATCCACCCGCCCCTGTTCTATCCTGTCCTTTATTTCCTGCTTTCTAGTTCATGTCAATCACGTGGCAGAGCTGATCCCCCCCCCCCAGCTGTTTTACTTACTGTTGATGACTTGGAAAGTAAGCAGCTGAGCTTCCAAATGCTCCATTTTCAGCGCTGTGCGTGCACACAAAACACACATACACACAAAACATGTGCTCATTGAACCGGTTGTTAAACCAGCAGCATCCCACCACTGGAACCTTCAGGAGTTAATGGCACATAATAAATCAATAACAATCAACCAATCAATCAGAGTCCTGTTTCCCATTCTTCTATCATACTTGTGTGTGTTTCTATATTAGAGCTATGTCCACTCACTGCAGCTATTAAAATATCATCATTTTTTTCTTTTCCCAGACTGATATGAAAACCTGAAAAATGTTGGACTACTTAAACGCAAAGAGATGATGATTTTGCTGTCATAATACAAAGAAGTTTTTTCAAATCATTTTCAAAGTACACCCAGCGCTATTGCCCATACTCCTTTTGCTTTTTATTCATAAGGGGGAAATCACTAGACCTAGGATTTAGTGACATTTTGCAAATAATAAAATATTTAATATTACAGTATTACTTAATACTCATATTTCAAACATAGAAATGCTTTTTGAACTATAAAGAATTATTCTAGGCAAAGTGACAAAGTATTAATATCCAGGAAAGCTATATTGCATTTAAAACCAACTGATTGGTATTTAAAATCCAAGTTATGGTGACCAAAATCTTTGCATCCCATTTAACGATAAAGTAAAACTCTGATTTAATGGAAGTCCATTGAAAAGAATTCAGATGAAACAGAGTCTGGATATTCTGAAATAATACAAAGTCTGCTAAATTAAGGCTTTATTTCTGTAAAAGTAATGGGAAAATTAAGTCGGGAAGATTGGCAGCCTTAGTGGGACAATGGATGAGGAAAAGGATTGTGAGAACATTGTTTGGAAGCTCATGGTTGAGGAAACCAATAATATATGCTATGCAATGATTTTGGTAGCAACATGGTAGCAAAACCAGGGGTCATTTTAGAATTAAAAGAACTATCAGATTTTTAGCATATGCCTAGGAGGTCACCAAGAAGACAGATCAATGTTATCAGTCATGGCTTCAGAAAAGAGCCTACAGCAGTAGGAGAGGATCAAGCTATTAACACATAGCTATAGTGCTTGTTGGCTTGGCAGAACAGAAGAGTTGATACATAGCGTTATCTATATGCATTTGTATGCATGGCAAAATTACCCTTCAGATGGAACAGTCCTCTAGGTTTAATCAGCAACTTTTCCACTGACCTGCATTTCTACTTTTCCACTGCTTAGTAATGATAACACTTAGACTTAATTTCATTTCTTTTCACTGATGCCTAACATGTCAATGTTTAGTTGATACAGTTCAACTTTCACTCTGCTAAGCCTTCCCATGTTCATGCTTGTCATATTCTAGATTTCCATTTGAATTCTGTATTTGCAGCTACAGATTCTCTTTTTCTAAATGGCAACATCAGCAATCTGGGTGTTTGTTTTACTGACTTCAGAAGAATTAATCGCTGAATCCACCCTGAGCGGGTCAGGATCGAATTCCTGGCTGTGGGCAGAGTTAGTGTGCAATACTGCATTCTAATCACTGTGCCCCCTTTTAAACTGAATTGGTGTCACATGAACATCTTTTAGAAGGGGGTTCAAAACAGTCCCTTTCAGTTATGTATCTTCTGTGTCCAGATTGATATGCAAAGGTACCCTTTCACACATTGCTTTCACTACCAAACCTATGAGATGCCCTCCATCACCACATGTGAACTGCTTAAAATGTCTCTGTAGGAAAACATTCACAGCAAGCTGAATTGACCCTGAGTGGTGCTAGGAACCAATAAATCAAATTGCCTTAATTCACCTACCTTACCTCAAAGATTGTAGAGCAAACATGCTGATCTAGTAGGAAGGGACAAATAAAAGTAATATAGGGAGGGCATCATGTTGTCGTTTCTACTGTGCCTGCCTTTTTCCTTTATCACGCCCAGCCGCCCTGTTTAGGATAACCTGCTCCCTCCTTAATAGGAGGGATGCGGGAGACCCCTTGCAGGGTAGGGCTGAGGACTATGCTCAGTTCTTGGCGGACAAAGTAGCTCGGTTTCGGTCGGACTTGGACTCCACCGCAGTAGATCCAGCCGAGACACAGGAGGATTACTTGGCAAATCATCTCTGGGTTGAGTTCCAGGATGTTGCCTCTGGGGATGTGGACAAGGCCATTCGAGCTGTAAGTGCCTCCACCTGTAGTCTGGACCCGTGTCCCTCCTGGCTGGTTGCCAACAGCAGGGAGGTGACACATGGCTGGATCCAGGCGGTCGTGACCGCCTCCCTTTGGGAGGGGCACTTCCCCACCGTACTCAAAACGGCGGTGGTGAGACCCCTCCTGAAGAAACCATCCTTGGATCCAGCCATTTTAAACAACTTTCATCCTGTCTCCAACCTCCCCTTTATTGGGAAGGTTGTGGAGAAGGTGGTGGCCTTCCAGCTTCAACGGGCCTTGGAGGAAGCTAGTTATCTTGACCCCTTCCAGTCCGGCTTCAGACCTGGTTACAGCACAGAAACCGCTTTGGTCGCATTGACCGATGATCTCTGGAGGGCCAGAGATGGAGGCTATGCGTCCATCCTGGTTCTCCTTGACCTCTCAGCGGCTTTCGATACCATCGACCATGGTATCCTTCTGCGACGACTGCGGGAGGTGGGGGTGGGAGGCACTGTTTTGCAGTGGTTCTCCTCCTACCTCTCGGACAGGTCGCAGTCGGTTTTGGTCGGGGGGCAGAGATCGTCCCTGAGGCCCCTAACATGCGGGGTGCCGCAGGGTTCGGTCTTATCCCCCCTACTATTTAACATATACATGAAACCGCTGGGCGAGATCATTCGGAGGCACAGGATAAAATACCACCAATATGCGGACGATATGCAACTGTATCTGTCCGCCCCGTGCCAACTCAATGAAGCGGTGGACGTGATGAACCGGGGTCTTGAGGCTGTTAAGAACTGGATGAGCGCTAACAAACTGGTACTCAACCCGGACAAGACCGAGTGGCTGTTGTGTTTCCCTCCCAACAATTTGGCCAATGTTCCAACACTTAGGCTGGGGGGTCAAATTTTATACCCCTCAGATAGGGTCCGCAACTTAGGAGTCCTCCTGGATCCACAGCTGACTTTTGACCACCAGTTGTCAGCTGTGACCAGGGGGGAATTTGCCCAGGTTCGCCTGGTCCGTCAGTTGCGGCCCTACCTAAACCGGGAGGCTCTCGCAACAGTCACTCGAGCCCTTGTGATCTCTAGGCTGGCATACTGCAATGGGCTCTACATGGGGTTGCCCTTGAAGTGCATCCGGCGACTGCAGTTAGTCCAGAATGCAGCTGCGCGAGTGATAGTGGGCGCACCGCGGTTCGCCCACGTTACACCCATCCTCCGCGAGCTGCACTGGCTACCTGTCGGTCTCCGGGTGCGCTTCAGGGTACTGATGACCACCTTTAAAGCACTCCATGGTAGTGGATCTGGGTACTTGAGAGACCGCCTTCTGCCGATTACCTCCCTCCGACCGATTAGATCTCTACTATTAAAAGATGAAGTTACAGCAGCAGTTTTGACATTACCAAATTTGAAGGTTACAGGAATTGTTGGATTATCTGCAGATATACAGTGAAGAGTAGAATAATAAGTAACCTTATTATTTAGTAAATTTCTAACCAAACTAGGCTAGCAAATCTGAAAAATAAGACACTGATCAACATATTGGAAGAGCTCAGTCTACATACAGTACCTATACCAAAGAAAGAATGTCCACATTATCATATTATACTCTTAATTTTGCATGCTAGCAAAGTAATATGTAGGATCATCCAGATTAAGGTTGTACATGGAATAGGAGATGCCCGATGTTCAACTTTGTCTTGACAAAGGTCAAAGAACAAGAATAATTATTGCTGATATATGCTAGATAATTGAGGAAGCCAACGGATATTAAAAATAAGTTAATGTGTGCTTTATTGAATATAGAAAAGCCTATAATCTATACAGAGGTCAGAAAGTCACAGCCCAGATGGAATGTATGATGGAGATTGGCTTTAAATACAATGGAGTGAGCAAAGGCATTATATTTTCTTTATTTATGCCATATATATTGAGGAAAGCTGGATTAGAAGATAAGCATGGTTTTAAAACTGGAGGAAGAAACTTCATTAACCTGTGCTATACTTGTGACACTATATTAATAGCTGAAAATGCTAAGGATTTGGAAGGCCTAGTAATGACATTCAAGGAGCAAGCTGAAAAAATGGGAGTATTAAATGAAAGCAAGATCAGACTAAAGACAACAAGTAATAACAATGAGTCCTTTAATCAATCATATTGAAGGAGAGCTTCTGCTTTTTAGGATCAACTATCAACAGTAAAGGAACCAGCAGTACATCACAGAATAGCACTGAAGGGCCTTGAAAAAGATATTCTGATGTCATAATGCATATAAAGATCACAATAATACAGGCAACAGTTTTCTCTGTGAAAGCAAAAGTTGGAAAGCACTGATGTTTTTGAACTTTAAGAGAAAATTCTTGACAATATCATAGCTAGTCAAGAAATTAAACTGTCAGTTAATAAAACAAATCAATGCAGAGTTTGCACTAGATGCACAAATTATGAAGCTCAAATTTTTGTATTAGGACACATTATGCAAAGACCTACCTCTCTGGAAAAGATTAGAAGAGGTGGAAGGAAAGAAGAATTGATGACCTAGAGCAGGGCTGTCAAACTCGCAATCCACAGGCCAGATGTGTCACGTGCTGGCCACATCCATGCCCGGTTTAGCGAAGGGGAAAAAGTCATGATATGTCACATGATGATGCTGTGGACGATGAGAGTTTGACACCTGTGACCTACAGCAAGTTGGATGTCATCAATTACAGAGGCAATAGGCACTGTTTTAAGACTTGAAGGATCACGTCTGTTGACGTTGACACTTACTTGATAGCACATAATCAATCAATCAATCTCTCTAGCTAGCTAGCGAGCCAGCTAACTAAAAACTGGACCTATAAGCATTCAAAT
Source organism: Thamnophis elegans (assembly GCF_009769535.1). Lineage (NCBI taxonomy): Eukaryota > Metazoa > Chordata > Lepidosauria > Squamata > Natricidae > Thamnophis > Thamnophis elegans. The sequence continues at coordinate 80,437,571 of NC_045544.1, forward strand.
CTTGGTATTTTATAACTAGACTTTGAAATTATCTTTAAAGCAATCCAACATAGTCATAATAGTCTAATCTGATTGCAAGTTAAACATTAATTTAAAAAATAATTTCAAAATTGTCCATCACTTGTAGATTGAAGCATTTTAACCTAAACTTTACCAATTTACAAAAGATAGATTTCCTAGTTGCTATCACCAATCTCTCCATAGATAGTTCTCAGCTGAAGATGGTTTCCGAAGCCACATTGCAACATCATCTAGAATGAAATAAAGGTCTTCAATAACTAATATATTTTTCAGTTTAAATATCAACATAATATCTTCCTTTTTTAAACAACCATGACCTGGATGACTGAGAATTTCCATAGACAATACCTCCCCAGGTATCAAAATTGTCTTTGAGCCTCCCCCCCTTACCATATTTCTTTTAGTTTGACCTATCATATATTTTATCTCGTTTCAGTTTCAAACCATGTCCTATCAAGTCTCTTTTTTGATACATCCAGATCCCATGAGTACATCAAATAACACCTCACTTCTGTATGCCTTTGGTTTAGATCTTCTAACACACATGCTTAACTAACTATATCCAGGTTTATAATTCTGTGAGCCTCACTGAGACTAAATATGCAGTCAAAATTAATCATGTGTTTAATTGCTGTTTGAGGCCAGATGCAAAAGCTCCACATTTTATACAACTGAACACCAAAGATGCCATTCAGGAAAGAATATTACAAAATTGATTTGTGTTTGACAATTACACATCTTTCTTCGTATCAACCCCCTGCTTAAGCTTAGTTCATACATTTCTTATTATGAAGTAGAATGTCAGAACTGTAATGTATGGAAATGGAAACCATCTGGAACAGGAAGAATATGAGATTTATTCTCACACCCTCATGATGCCATGATACTAATGTAAAATCATCTACAGAAGAATTGTGGCAGCTGCTCCGCTCCTAGTATTGCTTGGTGACTACCTTATTTTGTTTTCTAAAACATTTGCTGTACTGGCAGCCCAAATAAGTAGAGATTCCTGGACTGAAGTTTGTTATCCCTAGACCCAAAATTCAATTGATAGATATCCCAAATGAGTAATTCTTATAACATTTGGCATGGGGATATTTCTGTCAATAACATTAGCTGCAAAAGAGGTGTTGTCAGCTATTGTTTATCTGATTAGAAAGGAACAATCAGGCCAATAGCTGAGTTATTTGTCATTGCAGCTCAGGATTTTTCAGCTAAATCTGTTCAGTAGTCTTTTTCTTTCCTTACTAGGCAGGAAAAATAGACCAGCTCATACCTTGTTTGGGTCACCACTCAAATATGTTTGTTTGTGGATTGTTAGAATACCTCTTAACCAAGCTTGCAATTTGGTTGAAGGACCTTTTTCTAAAAGGTGAAATGGCAGTTGCCCCTGATGCATAAGTGCCTAGGTGCTTGGACATTGTTGTTGATGGGGATTCCCAGTGCTGTTGAAAGAAACTTCCAATGTCCGAATGGCATTCCTCTCTAATAAACAGCTTCCAAGAATGTAATATACTTAATATAATGGTTGATATGATATGTCAACCAGCTAAGACAATACCTATTCTCACACTACTTATGTTCCATTGTGCAAGAGTTAGAACATTTGTCAGACTGAGAGCACATTGACTGGTTGAAGAGTTTTGTTCTAGCACACTGCAATTTGTGTAATTAAATTAAACTCTCAATAAAAAAAACATTATTTTCTAATTCTCCCTAAAATTCTTTTGGTGCCATTATTCCAGTTGCAATATGCCTTTTTGAAATAGCAAAATTAGCCACACTTTTCTAAGGCAGCTGTTCTTGCTTGCTTTGTTTGTGTTTGGCTGATTTTCTTGGAATCATTTATAGCAAGTGTTGTGAATTGTAAACTATATTTCCAATTACATGGTAGATATTCTAACATAGAAGACCAAATGTCAGACTCAGATGGAAAAATATGAACCAAGCATTATAGTTATAATATGAACATGACTTTTAACTGTTAATTTCTTCTGCATCCTGGTTCATCAGAAACAATGTTTAAAAAGATTATAGTTGAACGTGTTGCATTTTGAGACCATTATCTGGTTAGTCAGGAGTAGAAACAGTGTTAAAGGAAACTTGGTTAAAGCCATAATTAATGTTATATTCTAGAGTTTTCAAGTTAAATCTTAAGGAATGATGGGGTTTAAGGGATGATCTAGTGAGATGTAGTTGAGATTAAATTCAGCTTCAGCTAAGAACAATAATCAGGATAATGAAGCTGCTTCTTTCAAACAACTGGAAGGCTACGGATTTGTCATAACTGGGTTGAGCAATCAAATTAATTCCAGAGTGGGCTACAGGTTTAATAAGTCTCTGGGTAAATATCTTGTCCCAGTGACATTTGCTCACCCAATAAATTTAGTATAATAGGCTCTATACATGGTAAAAGATTCTCATAGAAGCATGCATTTTTCAATTTTTACCTCCCTCCTTTGGAATAGTACCTTATATATTTAAATGTTGAAAACCGGGTTATTTCACCATACCATGGAGATTTGTTATCATTAGGCTTTCCAGGTAATGAATTGGATTCTTATTGTACTGCATATTTGTGCTTTTTAATATATGCAATTACAATGTATGGTTTTTTTTATAAATATGATCATGTATGTTTGTTAAGTCCCAATTTACATATGTAGGAGATCGTATGCCACTTAATCGAATTTGATATTAGTGAAGGCTTAGACAATTTATGGTGTTTCAGACATGATTTAACCTGTTCCTATCAATTGAAGCCTAAATGGCCAATAGGAAAAGTGGCTGAAAGTTATAGTTGAATAATACCCCAAATACATGTAAACTTCTAACAAACCAGAAATGTTTCTGTTGAAAAAAGATTCCAGGTGTTCTGATGAAAGATTTCAAGCCACATGTTTATGGCTCTAGGCTTGAAATTTTGAACCTTGATAACCTAGGACTACGCTGCCTACGGTTTGACCTAAGCATAGTACACAAAATTGTCTGCTACAATGTTCTACCTGTCAACGACTACTTCAGCTTCAACCACAATAATACATGAGCAAGTAATAGATACAAACTCAAAGTAAACCACTCCAAACTCGATTGCAAAAAATATGACTTCAGCAACAGAGTGGTCAATGCCTGGAATGCACTACCCAACTCTTATGTTACATCCGCAAACCCCAAAGCTTTAACCTTAAATTATCTACCGTGGACCTCATCCCATTCCTAAGAGATCTGTAGGGGACGTGCATAAGCGCACCAATGTGCCTACAGTCCCTATCCTACTGTTCCCTTTTATTTGTACTCATTTCTTATGTATATATGTATACCTGCTTATACTTATATGTTTGTATGTTATATTCATACTTATACTTGTTTTCTCATACATGCTTGACAAACCAAAATAAATAAATAAAACTGTTAAAATCTTGTTACTTGGGGAACTGCAGGGGGAAAATGGAGACCTCTCAATTCTCGAATCTGGTGACATTGATATATATATATTTATCTTGCTTCTGTGACATCTGGCCTGTTTTCAAAGGTAAGTTTTAAGAAGGTTAAATGGAGCAGTTTTTACCAGTTTTATATGCTAAAGAGAAGGAAAAGAGAAAATGTGTGATGGATCTGAAAATGGTCTTCTGTATAAAGTAGGCTGCTTTATGCAAAAGAATGCTGGATTATGTGTCATTCATTCAGATAATCAAAGATATAGAAACCATCTTTCCCCTTGTTCTAACAGAAGATAATACCTGTAGCTCAGGGTTGAAATGTGGAGTTCTTGCTGCTCTATGGGCTTAGTTGTTTGCTTGCAGAAGGTTCATTACTCAGCTGAGTAACATAATCAGGACGCTGATGTTTGCAAGGAAACAACCAAGCTCAGAGAAACGCAGGAACTCCAAATTTCACATGTAAATATCTTGGACCACCTTGAAAGGGATAATCCTGAAAGACACAATAAAGTGAGCAATAGTGTTTCAGAGTCAGGTCGCAGTCTGTTCAACTAATCATCTAACTATAATATATTACCCTGAGGCTATATTCCCCGAATCAGAGTTTCATTTTCTTTAAATGCTCTTTCTCAATTCATCTCTTGCAAAATCCATTACATTTGTCTTCAAGATCCTAGTTTAGTTCTGACACTTAAGTGCTCTCCAGAGAACAATTGCATTAAACAGAAAGTCACAGCAATTTATATGATTAAAAATACCAATAATGTTTATTTCATTACTTGGTGAAGAGGACATGAAAATCTAGATGAATGTGCATTAAAACAAATCCATTTGGATTGTTCTATAAATGTCCTTTTCATCGAGTACATTAGTCAATAGCTACATGTTCTGGGAATGGCTGGAAAGTACTGATCAGCTGTTGAAATAGCCAGGCCCACGGTAACTATGAATGTTGTGTATTTTAAATTGTTGTTTGTCTATTTGTCTATTTATCCCCTTCCCTTGTTTATTGGAAGCCGCCCGGAGTCCTTCGGGAGTGAGCGGCATACAAGACCAATAAAATACAAATACAAATATTGTTTCTGAACATAGTCATTGCCCAGGCATATCTTTCTTGATTAAGACTATACTTGCCCATCACTGGTAATGCTGGACATGTTTAAAGGGAGTTTGCCTTTCATCATTATCTGGAGGTTATCACTTTACAGAGGAGTAACACAGACCTTGAGCAATAACCTAGATTCAGGAATGAATACCAGAATAACAGAGTGGGTCTTCTAGTCTAACCTCCTGCTCAGGCTCAGGCAGGAGACTCTATATCATTTCAGACAAATGGCTGTCCAATTACTTCTTAAAATCTTCCTTTGTAGAAGCATTCACAACTTCTGGAGGCAATCGGTCCACTGGTTAATTGTTCTAAGTAAGATGATAATTATGGAGATATTGGATGGGACATTTAGCACAGCCTGATATCCAAAATATCCAAATTGTGATTACAGAGAAATCGCTCTGCAGGGAAGCCAATGTCCTCCTTGGAATGACCTAACCTTCCAAATGGAGGAAAAGTAGAACAGATTTCTGTTTTTTGAGAGTTGTCTATTTAAGACTGTCTATTCAGAGGGAGATTGGAATCCGAGAGATGAAGTGCATGTCAGGCAAAATGAGATGATTTTATCTAAAGAGAAGGCCAATGCAATCTTCTTTTTGGATTGGGATCTAGGGGATTTGAGATTAAAATTCTTTTCACCTTGCTGTAGTTCCAAGGCCATCAGATCCCATCTCAGCAATTTACAATGGACAAACAAAACAAATAAATAAAATACCTCCCCTTTTTTCTGTTTTAGCAAATTACAAAAAAACCTAATTTCTAGTTTATCCAGAGAGTCTTTTGAAACAAGTGGAATAATTGATTTCATCTCATTCATTGTTCCCTACACAAATACACATACACTTGAACTGAAAAAAAATCCCTGAATTGCTTGTTTATTTAGAGAGTCAGCTGACAGTTACTCCTGGATTATGTTCTAGCCTTTTACCATAGGGATCCTGTGCCTTTCTTTTCATCTGGATATAGGCTCCAGAATAGAGTCTGCCAGCTTCACCAATTCCTGTTCATTAACTACATTAACTATACCTTTTTTGTGCAAGGCAACAACCAGAGGAATCATTTACTCATCTTCTGAAAGCAGATGTCGGACGGATATTGAAGTATCTAAACAGCAGCCCTTTAATATCAGAATAAGACAATCATGTTCATGCTGGCCATAGGCCAGCAGGAGTACCAGTCTTTTGACTGTTTACTATTAAGGATATTAAACAAGTCCTCTAGCCCATGAAGGAAGGAAGTAAAGCCAGTGGTGAAATTCAAAAATTTCCCCTACCAGTTCTATTGGTTTGGCTTAGTGGTCATGGGACTGGGTGGACATGGCTGCATAACTGACTCACACACAATGTAAACGCAGCTGGATTTCACACAAAATGGCCCTGCAACAAGCAGGAACCTTACAGACATTCAGGCACAGCTGAGGATCGCACAGCTGATCGGTAGTTAAAAAAATGCTTTAAAAATATTCAAAAAAAGTTCCAAGGATTGCCCGGCACAGCTTATTGTTGCACAGCTGATCATTGGAACTTAAAAAAAACTTTCTAAAAGCATTTTTTAACTACCAGTTTGGGCGAATAGGTAGCAAAAAAAAATTCTTCAAAAAGTAAAAAAAAAAAGGTTTTAAAAAGTTCCAACAATTGTGAGGCACAGCTGATCGTCGGAACCTTTTAAAAAAAACTTTTTAAAGCATTTTTTTTACTATCAGTTCGGGAGAACGGTAGTGTTTTTCACTATTGGTTAGGGCGAACCAGCCCAAAATGGTAGCATTTCACCCATGAGTAAAGCCCACCCAATACAACTTGTTATTCTGCACTTACTCCTGCAAACCATCTGCCTATCTTGCTTTGGTTCTAGGACATGGAATAGTCTCTGCAGCTTCAGAATAATAGTAGCCTTCTCACAGCAGCTGAAGACGGTTGCTAAAAAGAATTGGGGAACAACTGGTTCTGAGAGTGAGCTAAATATGTGTAGCTGTGAGGCCAATACATTCTAGAGGGAGGGAGTTGAATCTTAGCCATATATATAAATATATACCCAAGTATGTACTTTGGAAATAGGCCTTTTCATTTGTTTCAGAAACTAAGGGGTTCGCACAAATGTCAAACTTGCATAAAGTCAGCAGACTGTATCTGCTTATTAATCCTAGTCATGAAGCACACGTAGGAGATGAAAATATAAATTTACCTTGCAAACAATCTTGGGTTGAATTAGGAAAATATTAAAGTTCATTGGATCAAAATCAAAGCTCATTATACATTTGAGAATTATGAACCTACTAAACTTGAATTTCAGAGGCTTTACTACTAGGACGTAATGGCCAATAAGCAGTATATAAATCAAAGTAATAGAATGGCAATGAAATGAATGAATGAATAAGAAAAATATACCAGCCTGCAGGGCAAGCACTGGTTCCCTCAACTTAAAGCTTTCTAATGTTTTTTTCCTGTCTCAGAAGTTTTCTATTGGCAATACCAGTGCTCGGATACATGGTGAGCTGTTTGTAGCATCACTTTGGGGTATTGTGGGCAAATAGATCAGACAAATCCAGAGCAGATGTCTGGACCTCGGGGGCCCAGAAGTTGCCAGAGGAAATGGCTTGATGACATTTTTTGACAATTTCAGTTTATGGTCCCTCACTGGAAATTGCTGGTGTTAGTTGCAGAAAGCAGCCTGATTGCCACCACTCTAACCAGATATTGTTTTATAGTATGAATCATTTTATTCCCCTATGTTGTACTTTTGTTTCCATTCATGCCTAGGGTCAAAATTTTGCTTCAGTGTTGACAGGAGTATTTCCAAGCCTGAATTTTGCTGTTTCTTATTCTGATCATGTGGGGGGAAAATCTTTAGATTGAGGACAGTACCAAGGAGAAAAAAAACATGCACGCTTTTCTATAGAGGAATGCGATAACAATGTTTTTCTGCTATTGTTGATACGGAAAATGTAAATAACTTACTTGTAACTGACATTTTGACTTAAATGTCACTTTTGGGCTCCTGCAAAACTAGAAAATGATTTAATTTTAAAAGACAACCAGTATTAACAATAACCAATAGCTTCATTGCTGGAGGGTTGTTTATTTGTGTTTTACTCTCCATCAAAATGTCTTTTTAGCCTCTTTTGTTCTCTTTGTGCACAAGTTGAATAATATTAACAGAGGGTAATGAACTCAAAAGTTAAAAAAAGAAAATTTTAAACAGCACAGTCAGCATTCAACCTGAGATAGAGGAAAAACAGATTGCAATCCTGTGTATGGATATTGGAAGAAAAAGGACTGATAAATTCGATTCATGAGGAGAACAAAAGTTCTTATACCAGAATAGTGATCTCCTGTATTGGATATGTACCTGTATTATGCAGAAAATATACAGCAAGGCACATTGCAAATATTGAATGCTTCAAATATAAATGAAAACATTGGAATTGATTTGAGCTGATTCCAAACTCAAACTGATTTGGATGCTTCCCACATTCTGCTTTAATATTATGAATATTCAGACTAAATCAGGACCAGTGCAGAACAGGACTGATATTTTATTCAAATTACATTAATCTTGAGATTGGATTCAGATATTTGTATCAAACTGGCTTGATTTTTCCGAAATGAGTATTCAGATTAATTAGGCTTCAGTTTGGCAACCTGTAAAACACAGTATTCTACAATCCAGATTCCCTCAGATTTGTTGAACACTGGTCATTTTGGAAGCTGTGACCCAATATATAATTGGAGGTTAGAGAAAACTGGTTAAAATCATTTTAAAGCATACATAGTTTAACAATATTAGTTTCTCAGACATGCATCAAAACACTGGATTTCAAATTATGTGACTAAAATTGACTTTCTTAAAATGTTGACATTCAGAGATTATAAACTGAAGTCAGTTTTTTTTTAAAGGAATTATGGTTTGCACTGCACACACATGTGTGGTAAGAGACTAGGTGTGGTACAATAGTTCAGCTGTTGAACTAGGACCATGGAAACTATGTGTCTTTCAGCCAATCATTTTCTCAAATCAAACTGTGGTCCTTAGATCATACAGTAAAGAGAATCTCTAGCTGAGAAGTGTCGTCTTCTCTATGAAATGCTTGGTTTTATATTATTTTTCCCAACTTAAATTAAGTGCATGATGTGAAGGTATGATTATATCCCTCTGGTATTATATTGCATCTAAAGTTAAATATTAAGAATAACAAAGGTCATAATTATACTTCTTTTGTGTGGATGTATGCTTTGATAAATATACCCATTATGACATCTAATTAAATCTGCCCTTTTTAGCTGTTTCTTGGAAGTTTTACAGTAGAGTGCCTATGGGATTACTTTGGTATTCAAGTCTGCTGATCTTCTCAAGAAATTTTACAAAATTGATGAGGATGAGGCAGGACTTTGCTTTGCTAGATCTATTTTCATTCTTTCTCATTAATGCTTGTTCTGCTATTTTTTTTCAGGCATTTGAAGTCAAATGAGTTCTACCCATTTACAGATGTCAGATGTTAAACCCATGAGCTTATCATTTCCTTTTGTCTTAGATTCTTTGTTATTAAACTAGTTTGAATTGGCTTTCTTCCCCATTATGGGGACAAGTTTATTGAGGCTGAATATTTTAATAGAATAACATTCTCACCTTTGAATTCCTCAACTGTCTCATTACTGTCTAGATTTGGTAGTATTTAATTTTAAGTCTATTGACTGAGGAACTTCCTTCTTACTTCTCTTTGAATTTTAAGAGACATTTTTTTAATTTACTACACAAAATAATTCCATTATCTTCATTGCAAATGGAATACATTTATAGCTGGGAGGTTTTTTTCTTTTCTTAACTGCATTAGTATTCACTATATATCTTCTATTACATACTTGGTGCTGACAGCTGCTGACCTCAGATGACAATGGATAAATGTTTATGACAAACATCAATGGCTGAATGTGTTACTTATACCTCCCATCTAAATGAAATGAATTAAGTACAATTTATCTGACATGTTTTTTGAAATAGGCTGAACCCTACAGAAATAACATAATGAATCTGCTTGCCTCATAAATTGTTGAAACTGAAATTGAACCAAGACATGGCTGTATAATGATTTGGGGCATATTGCAGGCTTTACAAAAGAAGTCTAATATTCAGGTACCAAGGATGGCTGTGCAATTTTGCAGGTTTACCCTTAGCTAGATTGGCCAACTGCTTTGATCTACAAGTTTTAAAAGAGGCTGAAAAATGGAATTTCTCTGTTGAATTTATATACCAAGCCCTATATGCCAACTGTACATTATTACATGGTCTCCAGTTTTGTCACCAGTATATATTTGATGGACGTTGACTCATATCCAGGTATAGATAATTTTTTTTAGAGGCACTGACCTCCCCTTCAAATCAGTACAGACTTTAGATATGTTTTTCTAACATGTGGAAATACAGACATGATTTTTATATGTAAAGTAGAATGAAATTGGGGATATTTTCTTCCTTAAAATCTTAAATGCCCCCAAAATGAAAGATTATTCATTAATGGAAAGAGGTAGGATAGCCCTTCAGATATTTGAAAACTATAACTTTCTTATTCAGAAACACAAGCTACCAAGCAGAGAGAGAAGCATCAATCAAGAATATAAGTATAGTTTGAAAGGATGGCTAGACTAGGAATATTTGGTGGGTAAAAGTTACTTCCTGCTTAAACATCAGCATCCAGGTTACTGGAGTTGAAAAAAATATCAATCAATTTTAAAAACCAAGAGAAGAGAAGCTTTAATGAAATGGAGGCAAGAGTTAATCACTGCACTGCGGCCCAAGATGAATATTCCACCATTTTATGGCATATGATACCAGGTCAGATTAATCATACCACCCAGGGGTGGTATTTACTTACCTTCCCTACATGTTTGCAAATGTGAGCGTGCCAGCTCCGCACATGCGCAAAACCTTTAACACATGCACTTTTGACTCAAAAAGGGCCTAAATGGGATGCCATAGAACCTGGGCAGAGGGGCAGGGCCATGTGTGATTTCCGCTACTAGTTCAGGCGAACTGGTCCGAACCGGTAGAATACCACCTCTAATACCACCTAACAAGTCAAATCCCTGTAGAAGGCTATGAAGCCCACTTTTCAACTTTATATGATGCAGAGGAACTCTTGATCTCACATACTGAAATAATGGTATTTTTTTTTCAAACTGCCACCCATCAAAAACAAAATGGCATTCCACAAAACACTCTGATAAACAAAATTTGCACATGTGATTTAATTCCACTTCAAAGTTTATGTCACTATCAGACAGCCATCAAACACTTAACCCATTCATTCCAGCTGTTTTCATTCCTGGAAGAAAACTGGGGGGGGGGGTGTGAGAATCAGTGAAGGAGGGGAATTGAAAAAGTCAACTGAAGGCTGTGACCACGTGATGGATGCATCTGCCTCCTTTTATAGGGCTGACACAGCAAAAAAGCTACAGGATTTCTATCACATGATTCCAACTATCATCATGACTTTTTAAATCTCTCTGCAAGAAAGACTGGATTCTCCATCTTCATAAAGTGGCCAACGATCTGTTGAATTGCTTAGGAAGAATCTATATTCTTCATTTCTGCTGATTCATCAAATCAGACTTAACATTTGCTTTGAAAGGCTGATTTATCAAATCATCTTTGACACAAACAATCTTTTTGTAACTTTGCATGCTCCTGGTGCTTATTTTACATTTGGACTAGAGTGCAGAATAGAGAAAGTGGCAAGTGTATAACAGTCTTCTGAAAATGTCTCAACTTTTTTTACATTTTCCCCTATGACTAGAAGAGAGGAAACTAGATAGAAAATTTATTGGTAGAAAAGCAGAAGAAAGAGATGGGTCTAGATTTTTGACAAACCACCATCACTTGTTTATAAATCAGCCAGAAAACTGGATTAATTCAATGAACCATGATAAGTTAATAATAGTTAGTGTGTTGTGTGTTGTTATCACCATGATTTATGAAATTACCTCAGTGTTCTTTCTTTAGTTTTAAAAAAATGTAATAGTTTACAAAGAATAAAAAAACAGAAATAAGTAGGAAACACAAAAAGAAAATACAAAAAATATACAAAATAAAATAAAGGCAAAAATAAATAAATAAATAAAAATCCAAAATACCATAACACTAAATGCATGTGCATATTAAATATATCTGTTTTCAGTATTATTAAAGACATTAAAATCAAGCTGATATTCAGTAACTAAAAACAATATTAAAATATGAATCATAGGTTCAAATAAAGAATTAAGGCTTCTGTCTAATGTAAGAATTCTGTCATTCTTTAATGAATAGGCCAATATATTAAAGCCTTATGTTAAGTGAAATCCAAAGTTTGGATGCAGTATGGTTCTGATGTCCAATTTGAATTAAATTCCATTCTTCAATATAAAGTTATTTTTCATATTGATGCATACTTGATGCATACAAGTTTAATTTGCCACTGATCTATAGAGGAAATTCAATTCTAAGTGATTTTTAGCAATAGCCAAGAAGTTACAATAGGAAAAACAACTAGATTTACTTTGTGAGAATATTTGGCTGAATTTTCACAATATCTTGAGCTATCACTGGATTGGGTTGTCATAATACAGCAAACTACAGGTAATCATCAATTTATAATCATTCATTTAGTGACCGTTTAATGTTACAATGACAATGAAAACATGACTTACAACTGTTTTTCACACAACCATTGTAGCATCTCCATGATTATGTGATCAAAATTTGGATGCTGGCAACTGGTTCATATTTATGATGGTTTCATAGAATACACATTTTGACTACGTAGCAATGGACTTTTCCCATTATTTCAAACTGAGTAACTGAGAAATGTTATTATTCAGGAAATGATAAAATAGATACAATGAGAAGAGTCCTGTTAGAAGATATAGTGATTCTAAAACATTGTCTCTTCTATGCAGCAGATTTACTGCTATAAATTCAAATAAGTCAAAAGAAAGATGCTAATAATTGAAGAAAATATTCTATTTAATTCAGTAATTGTATTTAATTCAGTAATTATAAAAGAAAAACATAGGTAGAACTTGTTTTCATAAAACTTATTGCCTAAAATTTCACAGTATACTAGTTCCGTCAAGAAATCTTGAATATGAATGTGTATTCATATGTCTCAGGGTCATGTGATCACCTTTTGCAATCTTATGACAAGTAAAGTCAATGGGGAAGCCAGATTCACTTAACAACCATATTACTAACTTAACAACTTCAGTGATTTCCTTAACAATTGTGGCAAGAAAGGTTGTAAAATGGAGCAAAACTCACTTAACAATTGTTTCACTTAGCAACAGAAATTTTGAATTCAATTGTGGTAGTAAGTCAATCACTATCTGTGTTTGGTTAATTATTATGCTTGAAAGATTTCCATGAATTCAGTCTGTATTTCTTCTGCAGTGATGTTCCTTCCAACCTCCATTAGCCTCCTTCCATATTTTGTTTCTAGATATCTTTGACCATTTGTTATAAGATTGATAGCTCTATAAATGCTGCATAGTGAAAAATATTTAAATGTTATAAATAAATAAAGAGATGACTGTCAGAACATTCTTGACTCAATCTGGCCTTACTCTGTAGAATTTTTTGATTTATTTCTTGACTCCTCTGAATTGTACCTTGAAGCTGGTTTTTCTCAATTTCTTCTCTGGCTGCAAAGACTCTGGCTGCAGGTTTATGTCCTTGCTTCTGACAACTGTTCTCAGCTGTAGAATCATCACTTTTTAAATGTTAACTGCTACCCAAGAATGGAAATAGCCAGAAAAAAGTAAGCACCACCATTGCCACCAAGCAATTCTTTGATAGTACCCCCAACCCCATCCTCAATCCTTGTGCAATGGAGCAAGATGCCAACATTTTTAATATGTTGCCTTAAGCAGCTTGTGCAGATAGTGAAGGAGAGAGACTGCAAGAAATCATGAAGCATTGTCATTGTTTATTTTAGTTGGGTTGTTGATTTAGCAAAGTTCACCCTTGACCCGCAGAGCCAAGAGAAGCAGTGGGATGCCCATCTCAGGAGCTGGTAATCTTTTGTCATGGCATGCAGCAACACTGCAGTGAGCTGAAAGCACTTACCCTTTTAATGTCTCTACTGCATAGTACTAATTTTTCTTCTTGCTGATGCTTTTCAGGTAAGCCAAGCCGTGGAGCCAAATAGCCAGGTTCCAAAGAGCTGGAAAGCCTTTGCCAAACAACAGGGGTATTGAAGTCTGTCCAAATATATCAGGTGCTATGACTGGCCCTGAAAATGATAATGTGTATTCTTTTTTTTTAAATGCAAATTGAAAAGATTTTGGATATTGCCTGGGTAGAGAACTTCCTAGAGAAATTTAGATTAAATACTGACTTTGAAAGTGCAGAATATAAAAGGGAACATAAAATATGTACACATATATTCGCGAAGAAAAATGTACTTTTCAAAATTGTGTGTGATCTTTGTTTATTGGATCTATATTCAATTGGATTCTTAAATGCCATTGCATTTGCCTCAATTTAAATTTAATTTAAAGTACCTTTTCTCCAAGAACTCAATGCTGTATCAATATATATTGCCCAATTAGATGCTTTCATCTTTCGTGTCTCCACGGATGCCCGTGGTAGTGCCTCCTTGTTTATTTTCCCCTTCCAAAACAAATTTGTGCGGTTGGACTTGAGGGATGGCAGCTTGTCCAAAGTCATCCCATGAGTTTATGTGATTGAGGATTGAGTTGTCCAGTACCTCCTATATATGCAAAAATTTCAACCATGCTACAAACTTCCATATGTGAAAGAAAACTGCACAAATGCAATTTTAATAGAAAAATACTTCTCCAAAATGTCCCTGCTAAATAAGGAAAAGGTAAATTTATATGGCGTAGAAAAGAAGAAAACACAACTGAAGAAGACATGAGGACTCTATAAATGCCTTCATAGTAACAATATATAAATGTTAGCACTATCAAATCATCCAAAAGTTGCAATGGAAGAGACTACACAACCTATTGAAAATTGTTACAAATCAAGTGATAGCTCTAAATTTGATGATTACGGAGTGTTCAAAATTCTGACATTCTTTGTAGTCAAGACAGATTCATTTGTCCTTTTTTTAGTTGTAGCTTCTCTGACTTTGTGAACAGAAGATAGGACCATATAATGAAACCTTCTTCTTAATATAAAATGGCTCCTTATCTTGTAAAAACACAGCTTGGGATTGGAATATGCATAGGGGGATTCATACTGAAGTGGGCGATAGCTGCAATTTCCATTTTGAGTTTGAGTTTTGAGTTTGAGTTTTATTGGGATTTATATGCCGCCCTTTTCCCTGAGGGGACTCAGGGCGGCTTACAACCACAAGGGAGGGGGGTGCAGTATCAAAAACAGAACAGTATGTGAACAAAGAAAAAATAGTAAAAACACAACTTTCATTCAGCAATCAAACACTCGGGCGGGTAAATTGGGAACCTATCCCCAGGCCTGCTGGGAGAGCCAGATCTTGAGGGCTGCGCGGAAGGTCTGGATAGTGGTGAGGGTACGGATCTCAACGGGGAGGTCGTTCCACAGGGTCGGAGCTGCAACAGAAAAGGCTCTCCTCCGTGTGGTTGCCAGTCGGCATTGACTGGCAGATGGGATTCGGAGGAGGCCCAGTCTGTGCGATCTAATTGGTCGATTTAGGGAGGTAATCGGCAGAAGGCGGTCTCTCAAGTACCCAGATCCACTACCATGGAGTGCTTTAAAGATGGTCATCAGTACCCTGAAGCGCACCCGGAGACCAACAGGTAGCCAGTGCAGCTCGCGGAGGACGGGTGTAACGTGGGCGAACCGCGGTGCGCCCACTATCACTCGCGCGGCTGCATTCTGGACTAGCTGTAGCCGCCGGATGCACTTCAAGGGCAACCCCATGTAGAGCCCGTTGCAGTATTCCAGCCTAGAGATCACAAGGGCTCGAGTGACTGTTGTGAGAGCCTCCCGGTCTAGGTAGGGCCGCAACTGGCGGACCAGGCGAACCTGGGCAAATACCCCCCTGGTCACAGCTGACAGCTGGTGGTCAAAAGTCAGCTGTGGGTCCAGGAGGACTCCTAAGTTGCGGACCCTATCTGAGGGGTATAGAATTTGACCCCCCAGCCTAAGCTTTCCCTATAAAAGTCAGAGATAGGAGTTTGGTGCAAAGAGGCTTGTTTCAAAGAAATTCAAAAGGAGCTAATTTAAAGTAGCACATACTTAAAACATTGCATTATGCCAAGCAATTTATACCGAGTATAGCAAAATGAAGGGAAAGTGAAGAGGAAAAAAAAGAGTGATTTCCCAGGATGAGATAAACTCTTTGCAAACCTCATGTTTCAAATTGTGGCATGATAAATTGCTTCAAGTCAGCACTAGCACTTATTTATTTATTTGAGTTCTATCCTGGTATAAATTGGCTTGCAGAACACACCCTTCACCATTTTTTACCTTCACAGCCACAACCTTGTAAGCAGAGTTCATAGGGTGGCAGACAATAAATTCAAGGTGGCAGTCGCTACTGTGGGATTATGGCTGCTCTCTTGTTTTACGCACACACACACACTGCTGCTGGTAGATTATATTGTGTTGCATGAAGTTGACCATCTTGCATATAGCCAGTGAATTTTCATACTTTGTTATATATGTCTTTTCATTGTGATGTTATCAGTGGTGGGATTCAAATTTTTTACTACTGGTTCTGTGAGCATGGCTTGGTGGGTGTGTCTTGGTGGGCATGGCAGGGGAAGGATACTGTAAAATCTCCATTCCCTCCTGATCTGCTGGGACTCGTGAGGCAGAGAATAGATGGGGGCGGGACCAGTCAGAGGTGGTATTTACCGGTTCTCCGAACTACTCAAAATTTCCACTACTGGTTCTCTAGAAATGGTCAGAATCTGCTGAATACCACCTCTGGATGTTGTGTATAAATACTAAAAAGGAAGGGGAGGGGAGGAAAAAACCTTTAAAATACTTTCAAATAAGTATTTGATTTCTGATCTCCTTCTTTGTACTCCAACCAATTTACATTATAGATACTAAAAAGGGAATAAAAATGAAAAAGAAACCCTTGCTAAAATTGTATAGTCACTTATTTCAATTCTGACTTCACTTCCATAGTTTGAAATTACATTTGATTGTGGATCACTATGGGCATAACCTTCCTGCAACCTTCATTGCCTCACATTCTTGGCAACTCCTTGAGCCTCACAGGAAGAGAAGCCCAGACACCTGTATAAAGTGGACAAAGCAATGGTGAGATTCAGCCAGTTCACACCTATTCAGAAGAACCAGTTGTTAACTTTCTAAGCAGTTCAGAGTTGGAACTCTTAGTTGTTGGAAGAAATATCATTTTGTTTTTTTCCCCACTTTACAGGACTAATTCTGTAAGGAAGCCAGGAAGGAAACATTCTGGTGTTGTTTCTAGCCTAATCTTTATTGCCCTGCTTACAGAAACTGCCTCTCCAGTTAACTCTTATTACATTGTAGCAGCTAAGGCAAAGCACCCATCAACATGAATGACATTGAATTTGCCATGCCCACTAAGTCACATGACTACTGAGCCCCGCCTACCCAGCTGGTCCATTAGGGCAGAGAACCAGTTGGTAAATTATTTGAATCCCACCACTGGGCCAGATCCCTAAATTATCTCTCTCTAATGGTTCATGATAGAACAGCTGAGGGCTGTTAAAAAGGTGAATAGTTTGCCACCATCCTGAATTGAATAGAGGGCTGTCATTTCTTCTTGCTATGAATGCTAGTAAAAAAACTACTGGAGAGGGATTGCGTGGATAAAGAATGCAGCTCTTCTCCTGTAAGGAGAACTTCTAAATTCTTCTTAGAGAAAGCACTTATAGGTTCCATTAGCAATAGGTGTTATTGCTATAATAACTACCAAAATTGATAAATACCAGTTATTTTTCCTTAAGGAATAATAGTGTTACAAGACAGCCAACATCGACAAGTTTTAGCTTAAATACCAAACAAATGATGAGTACTGGGACAAAATTTTTGTATCAAAATGCATTATTTTTTATTCTTTTTTAAAAAAATGTTATTAAGTTTCATTATAAGATGAAAAAACAAAAGTCAGAATAGTAAGAGAAAAAGAATAGTACAAAGAGAGAAAGAAAAATGGTGATTCTGATTTTTCACAGTGCAGTAGAATGCAAAAATAATAGCAGTAGCATTTAGATTTATATACTACTTTCACACTGCTTTATAGCCCCCTCTAAGTGGTTTGCAGAGTCAGCATATTGTCCCCAACAATCTGGGTCCTCATTTTACTGACCTTGGAAGGATGGAAGACTCAGTCAACCTTGAACCTGGTGAGATTGCAGTCAGACGGCAGTCAGCAGAAGTATCCTGCAGTACTGCATTCTAATCACTGCACCAACTTTTTTGCTTTTCATTATGCAACAATTCAAACCATTGCCAAATAGTGGAACCATGGTGCCCATCATTAATTGGTTCCTGAAGGTTCAATAACTATTGAAATAGAGCCGAGGTGGCAAAGTGGTTAGGGTGCAGTACTGCAGGCCACTTCATCTGACTGTTATCTGCAGTTCAGCGGTTCTAATCTCACCGGCTCAAGGTCGACTCAGCCTTCCATCCTTCCGAGGTGGGTGAAATGAGGACCCAGACTGTGGGGGTGATATGCTGACTCTGTAAACAGCTTAGAGAGGGCTGAAAGCCCTATGAAGCGGTATATAAGTCTAATTGCTATTGCTATAATAACTACCAAAATTGATAAATACCAGTTATTTTCCCTTAAGGAATAATAGTGTTACAAGACAGCCAACATCAACAAGTTTTAGCTTAAATACCAAACAAATGATGAGTACTGGGACAAATTTTTTGTATCAAAATGCATTGAATACCAAATTTGATGAGTTTTTAAGCAATTGAATACCAAACTGTAATTACAAAATCATTCTAATAATCAAAGCCACAAATCAAAGTTTCATTCTTTTCATTTTTGAGCAAAAAATCCAGAAAGTTTCCAAATAGCAATAAAACTAAATATTTTTCTCTTTAATTAAATGCATCAGTGTTGCCATCTCTGCTCAATCCATCACCTTTACCACCCATTCTTCCATTGTGGGAACCACAACATTATTTTTAAATGTGAGACTGGAAATGTAACATGGACAAAGGTCCATCTTTATTTAGATATTGGTGGCTATACACAGTGTTTGAATCTTTTAATGTTTTAATTAATTGCCTTGCAGCAAGATAGGTGGCAAACAAATTTAATGTTAGCTTTATTTAGAAAAATCTGTTGTTTATTTCTATAAACTCCAAAGATATTGATGCAATAAATTGCTAAAAACAATTTCAATATTTTGGAGTGAAAAAATATTTAGTTTTTCATGGCTAGATAATCTGCAAATTTTCCTGCAATTTTGATTTGCTGCTTGTGTTTCCATCCAGAGTCCCAACTATGGATGAAGGGATTAATTAGATGTACAAAGAGGAGAGGACTGCATTGCGCTTTTACTTTGGGAGTGGGGTATCACATTTGCATGGTTACCTTTAATAGCTGACGGTAATGAAGGATTACCAGCCACTTTAGCTGAAACTGCCAATAATAATGAAGGATTACAGGAAGCTGGAAGACAGATATGACTGAGAACAGATTAGGGCTCTGGAGGAACAAAAAAGAGAATAAAAACCCATCAAGGATACAATGAGAAAGAATGGGATGAATGTCTATCTCTTATTTTCACTTTTCCAGAAAGGATGAATCTGACTCTAAAAATGTAGATTTCTATGTAAGGGTTCCAACAGAGATGAATGACTGGGGATTCAGGAAGAATCTGAATCTGAGTGTCTTCTGTTGCCTCCCACAATTTGATGCCCGAAGCAGTTTCTTCACTGCCTAATAATTGTGTTGATCTTGAACACAATCATGGTTTGAAATTCAAGCTTCTAACTTCTCCATAAATAACAAGGGGAATATTTGGGCAACTAGCCAAGAAAGCCAGCTGCTAATTTGGATTTTCCTACAGCCCAAATCAAGCTAATGGAACAGTTTTAAGCATCTCATCCACAAAGTAGGATCTATTAATTTTAGTGAGGTTTATCACCAAGCAAGATATGGAAATAAACAAAACACCTTTATAAAAGGAATAGTAAAGAAGATAGATTCGTACTTGGATCTAATTTAATAAGATTGTCCTTGTGTTTTGATAACATTTTTTAAAGACCTGGTGGGATTATAGGGACAGCTTCATTTCATTTCTTCAAAATAACATTTCATTGTGGCTAGATAACTGTTAAATTATAACTCCCTTTGCTCCAATGTCTTGTACCTGGAGTTTGCCTGGGAGAAATGTAAAAACAAATTTGCTAAATGCATATAAAAATATAGTCATACATATGTAACTTCATTGCAAATATATAACACTAGGGCTTAGTAAATTACATTTGAAGGAACCCTACCATGGGCAACAGCTTTCCTTATTCAACTGTGAATAGTGTTTTTGACTGAAGATCATGCAAACATTCAGTATGAATTTACAGAGAGCTTAATATAGCATTGAAAAGCTTGTATGGACTGAAATGTTGTCCAGATAAGGATGTCAAAGGAAAACAAATAACCACACATTTCTTCTCAAGCAGTGTGACATCTGTTGCCTAATTCCCTCTTGGATCTTGCCATTTATTTTTTCTTTCTTTTTGTGCAGAAACAAATGTCATTCATTTCATTAGCTGACAAAAGGAAAAAGTGAGTATTTGGACCAAAAATAAAAGAAAATAAAGACCGAGGTCTGTGTTTGTAACAGCATTATTGAAAATTAAGGAGTTGTCTCAAGTTATTGATAATAACACAACAAGGAAATATACCATATGCCTTGCCATAAAAATGACACAACCCACAAAAATGGCATCTACTGTAACTTGGATAGGCTCAAAATATTTCTCAGCTTAAATATAAGGAACAAAAATGTTGATATCTGGAACTATCACCTGAAAATGAATATATCTGCAAAGATGTGCATAACAATGAATATTTTGTAAACTTACATTAAGAAAAGCATACAGGAAGGGCATTGGCATATAATTTTCTTTTCCCCTTTCCTTTTTTCTCTTTTTTTGGGGAAGGATAATTAATTCTTGTTAAATTTGCTTATTCTTTTAATTAGCATATGTGTCAGGGTTGGGTTCCCGTTGGTTCTAACCGGTTTGGTAGAAGAGGTTCATCAAATCTACCGTACCAGTTAGAAAAGGTTCCACTGGTGGACCCCGAAGTAAGTTTTGGAATCCCTGCCCCGGCCCTGTTGCTCGCTCACCCCGCCTGTTCTGTTGCAGCTCGCTCGCTCCCCCACCCATCCACATGAAACTAGCTCAGCCCGCCACTCACCACTCACTAGCATATGCCAGCTTGCGGCTTTCATGAGGGAAGGCCTTCAGGTCTTCCCTTGTGAAAGCTGCAGGCTGGTCTATGTTGCGTGGCTGAAAGGAGTGTGCGGCGGCGGCAGCAGGAGGCTGGTGTGTGTCACGTGGTTGAAAGGTGTGCAGCGGCGGCAGCGGTGGGAAGCTAGCATATGCCAGCCTGCGTCTTTCATGTGGCCTTCCCTCGTGAAAGCTGTGGGCTGGCATATGCTGCATGGCTGAAAGGGGGTGGGTGGCAGTGGCAGCAGGAGGCTAGCATATGCCAGCTCACGGTTTTTGCTAGGGAAGGCTTTCAGGTCTTCTCTCGTGAAAACCTTGGGCTGGCATATTCCATGTGGCTGAAAGGGGGTGGATGGCAGTGGTGGCAGGAGCCTAGTGTATTCCAGCCTGTGGCCAAAAGTGGATGGCCGGTGGTGGGAGGCTAGTGTACATCAGCTCGCGGCTTTTGTGAGGGAAGGCCTTAAGGCCTTCCCTTGAGAAAGCCATGGCTGGCATACGCCATGTAGCCAAAAGGGGGTTTCCTGCTCCCCCCCCCCCAGTCCTCAGTCTCACCAGGCTGGCTAAGCCTGCCAGGCGGTGGGCCTAGTTGACCCAGTTGTCCCTTGTCCCTTCTGTCCAGCTTACCTACTGCCTCATTGCCTGCCTGCTCCCTGCTGCATCCATCGCATCAGAGAGCTGCTGATTCTGCCTGCTGGTAAGTGACCTGTTTTTTTTCTTTTATGCTTTTAATGTTTTTTTAAAGAATATTTTATTTATTATGTGTAGAATTTTTTAAAATCGTTTTATTTAAAATTATTGAGTATAGATTTTTTAAAAAATTGTTTATTTTAATTTATTGTTGATAAAATCTTATTAAAATTGTCTTAGACTATTTAAAAGAAGATTCTATCAATAATAAATTAAAATAAACCATTTAAAAAAATTCTATACTCAATACTTTTAAATGTATTTTGTATAGAATTGTTTGAAATTGTTTTATTTAAAAGTATTGAGTATAGAATTTTTTTAATGATTTATTTTAATTTATTGAGTGTGGAATACTTTAAAATGGTTTTATTTTAAATTATTGTTGGTAGAATATTTTTTTAAATTGTCTTAAACTATTTTTAAAAATATTCTATAAACAGTAAATTACTTTTAAATAAAATGATTTATCCACAATACATTTAAAAGTATTGTGGATAGAATATTTAAAATGGTTTATTTTAATTTATTGTGTATAGAATATTTTTAAATGGTTTTATTTTCATTTATTGTGTATAGAATATTTTTAATGGTGTTTAAGGATTTTTATTATTATTTATAAAATATCTTTTAAAATATTTTTAGGGAATTTTTATTTATTTATTTATTGTTTATAGAATATTTTTATTACAAGAAATGTTATTCCTTTTTGCAAATGTTTTATTTGTGATGCAATATGTTGCTTTTAAGTGTGCAGGTTGGTGCATGGTTTATGCATCTCAAAGTGGCTGCTTTTCTATGGGCAGGCCAGGTCGGTGCAAGGCAGCTTTGCCAGATTTTCTGTTTCTGTGTGATACCTCATTGTTTAGGTAATTCTGATTCCTGGTTCTGTGAGCTTCCTGGCACTGTTCTTTATAATTTCCCACAATGCCTTGATGGTTTTTATTCCAGTGGCTTTGTCTTTTCTGTCCTTAGGGTCAGGGGAAAAAAACTGGTTTCATCTGTAGTCTTTTGGGGGGGAAATTGTTATTTTTTGGTGTTTTCCTGGCACTGTTATAGTTTGTGTGTGTGGATGTGTAATGTCCCACAGTTATCTACACATTAATAATGATCAAGTACTAATAATATTTCCTTATACATTTTAGTGACCTTTCCTTACCTAATTGGTGTTTTCTTTCATACTTTTAGATTTCTAATTTCTGTTTCTGTTAGTTAACAATTGATAAAACAAATCTCAT
The DNA here is from genome assembly GCF_009769535.1 of Thamnophis elegans. Lineage (NCBI taxonomy): Eukaryota > Metazoa > Chordata > Lepidosauria > Squamata > Natricidae > Thamnophis > Thamnophis elegans. Next base: position 80,460,454 of record NC_045544.1, read on the forward strand.
GTGAAAAAATATTTGAAGCCTTCTTGATTTTAATTGTCAATTTATTCATTCCTGCACATTCTAATATTTATTCATTTTAATATCTTTTTTCCCACTGTTCTGCAAACACAATTCCAGCAGCTGTTAACATGTGTAAAATTAAATATGTATTGTATTTACTTTGAAATGCCCAACCAAATATTTCTAGTTTTAAATCCATATCTTGCTTTATCATTGCTTCTAATCTGACACCACTAACTCTTGAATAGCTACTTGGTCTGTCCTAAGTACTGAACCTAATTCATATATTCCTGTTTTTTTGAACTGAGGAATAAATTTCAGAAAAAGAAATTTGTATTGCTCTGTGAATCTACCTATGACATTCATTCTTGATCTTAATCTTTCCTGTTTGTTGGGGGACATCCTTCCTGAAAAGACTGTACATTGTTGGGTGAAAACAGAGGTCCCTTCTGTTACCTGTAGTGTAGTCCTCAGCTTACAACCACAATCGAGTCCAATATTGTTTTATTTCTTCTGCAGTTAGTATTATTTAACAGGATGAAGAGGCAATAGAGTATGACCGCTAGGACAGTCATCTTTCCTATGTAAATAGCTGTTTTATTGCTTTGTGTGCTTGTTTCATCCTTAATATAGTAGTGCAAGCAATTAAAGTCTTCCTTTCTGTATCTCTTTTTGCAGGCTGTTCATTGGAGCAAGGTGGTCAATGGGTGACTTCAACACACAAAAGGACAGTAATCTTCCTTTTCTATTATTTTGTGTGCTGGTTTCATCCTAATGCAGTGCATGCAATGAAAGAGTTCATTTCTGTTGTCTCTTCTTTGTGCAGGCCATTCATTGGAGTCAGTGATATTGAAGATTGGCAAGGACAATCATCTTCCTTCTGAATTCAGTGACATCGTCTTGGCCACTCCCACCTGGACACATGACTGCCAAGCCACTCCCATCCAGTCACATGACTGCCAAGCCACTCCCACCCAATCACATGGCTGGAAAGCCACTCCCACCCAGTTCTGGCAGGCACTACTGCTGGTTTGCTTGTGTGCACACTGCGGATGCATGCACAGTGCAATTAAAATTGTCCTGTGCAGAACTGAAAAACAAGATGGCGGTGTTTATGGCACTGCCCGGGGATCCAGTTTAAGGGCTTAGCAGGCCTGGATTGGCAAGGACAGTCATCTTCCTTCTGTAAGTAGATCTTTTATTGTTTTGTGTACTTATTTTAACCTTATTTAAGTAGTAAGTACACAAAATAATAAATTTCCCTTTTTATATCTTTTTGCAGATCATCCATTGGGGCAAAGAATTCAGTGACATCGTCTTGGCCACTCCCACCTGGACACATGACTGCCAAGCCACTGCCATCCAGTCACATGACTGCCAAGCCACTCCCACCTGATCACATGGCCAGCAAGCCACTCCCACAAAGCAGGCCACATCTACAGAAGAGGTTCCAAATTTTTGGAAACCCACCACTGATATGTATGTACAGTACATTAACCAGATGTGGGTTGCTGCCGGTTCAGCTGAGATCAGGCGAACTAGTAGTAGCGGTGGCAGGAGGCTCTGCCCCACTGCCCAGACACTTTTGTGCATGCGCAGGTGTCACGTGCCCCCAAAATGGTAGTAAAAAAATTAGCAACCCACCTCTGACATTAACATACATGTATATTATATATGTGTATATATTATACAATATGTTATTATATATATATATATATATATATATATATATATATATATATATATATATATATATATTATATTATATTTATGCTGATAAATAAATAAAGGGAGACTAGTATAGATCTATTTCAAGCTATTTAGCTCTCATCAGCTAGCCATACCCATGCTTGGAATCGAACCTGTGCTCTTATTGCCTCTTAGGCAGATGTGTTAACCATTGAGCTACAGAGCTCGACTCCTTATCAGCCAGCCAGGGTGAGAGGTATATATTTAAAGTCACAACCCCTGGTATGCCCAAATATGGGAGGAAGGTCACACTTCCACTCTCTGTCTTCGGCTCGTCACAAGAGACCATCCAGACAGAAACCCAATATTTTTTACTGTTGCCTTTTTTATGTGACCTTCCTCCCATATTTGGGCATACCAGGGGTTGTGACTTTAAATATATACCTCTCACCCTGGCTGGCTGATAAGGAGTCGAGCTCTGTAGCTCAATGGTTAACACATCTGCCTAAGAGGCAATAAGAGCACAGGTTCGATTCCAAGCATGGGTATGGCTAGCTGATGAGAGCTAAATAGCTTGAAATAGATCTACACTAGTCTCCCTTTATTTATTTATCAGCATAAATATAACAAATGTAACAAAAAGGCAACAGTAAAAAATATTGGGTTTGTGTCTGGATGGTCTCTTGTGACGAGCCGAAGACAGAGAGTGGAAGTGTGACCTTCCTCCCATATTTGGGCATACCAGGGGTTGTGACTTTATATATATATATATATATGATTTTTTACAACCCCTGGTAAGCCCCAATTATGGGAGGAAGCTAACTGCTTCCATCATCTGTCCTTCGGCTTGTCACAAGAGTCCATCACGACAGAAACCCAATATTTTTACTGTTGCCTTTGTTATATTTGTGTTTTTTTATTTGTGCTGATAAATAAATAAAGGGAGACTAGTATAGATCTATTTCAAGCTATTTAGCTCTCATCAGCTAGCCATACCCTTACTGGGATTTGAACCTGGGCTATATTGCACACTAGGCATACTAGGCAGAGATCTTAGCCATTAGGCCACAGGCTCTTATCCGTTTATCAGCGAAGCCAGGGTGAAATGTATCTATTAGATTTTTTACAACCCCTGGTAAGCCCCAATTTACCAGGGTATGGCTAGCTGATGAGAGCTAAATAGCTTGAAATAGATCTATACTAGTCTCCCTTTATTTATTTATCAGCACAAATAAACACACACACACACACACACACACACACACACACACACACACACACACACACACACACACACACATATATATATATATATATATATATATATATATATATATATATATATATCACAATCAAACAATGCATATTATATCCACATACCCACACACAAAGTAACAATTAAAAAAAACTTTAATATTACTTTAGTACTAAGTAATTATTATTTAATAAGTTTTCTTTAGGTAGATAGTGTGGGAAGAAATATCCATATGGTTCAGTTCCAAGCTGGAAGAAAGACACTGGAAACATGAAGCTGATTGGAAAGATAGTTTATTGATGAAGCAGAACCACATGGGTTTGTGGTTCTGGGCAGCTGACAAAATGGAGTTGAGAGTGGGTGGCTTTTATAGCTTTTGTGTGGCAGCCATGAAGATCCAAAGAAAAAGATGGCCTCCAGGGCTGACAGTTTTGGGCTTTGTATTTGAGCTTCCAGATTCCTATGAGGTTTTGTAGGGGTTATATAGGGATCATAGCTGGCTCTATAAGTAAAAGAGAAAATGGAAATCCTAGGTGTTTGTGTGAGCTAATTTTGTCAACCTTTTGTTTGTTGCTTATCTGAGTTTTTAGAGACCTAGCCTTTTTGAATGGATCACCAAATCTGAATTTCTAAAAGCTGGCCTCTTTAGTTTCTGCTTGGGCCAGGTAAACTGGGGGTGGTTTCTGAATAGGCTGGCCCAATCTTTCTTAATGGGCACAAAATATCTGCTGTGGGCTATTAAGAAAGACTAGATCTGCTTTCTGTCTTTAAAAAGACATGTATCTCCATTTGTCATCTAGGGAAATATAATATTCTGTAATGTTTAATATCCCCCAAAATATTTCATTGTTCTGGGGGTGAATGGTAACTTTCTACAATAGCATCATGTGAGCTCACTCACCCGATCAATAAAATATTTGGCATTTCTGTAATGATGAACTGTTATAAACAGAATTACAGGAGCAGTGGAAGGATTGCTAGAAGAAGACTGAGAGTAAGTGGGTTTTACCAGGATCAGGAATCAGAAGGACAGATAGAAGAATGTTAAGCAGATGTTTATACAAATGTATAGATACTTATTTAATATTATAATGTGCCAAATATATATTTATAAACCTCACAGTTGCTGGAAGCTCAGAGGCTCCCCCCCCCCCCCCATTGAGTAGTGTAGCTGCTATGGTGATGGAAAAATTGGGATGATAGTCAGAAAGACATTGGCGGAGTACTTGGGGTAAATTTGATCAAAGACAGATTTGAGCTTTTTGAAAACCTTTCTAACTTCACTGCATGTGTACAAAATTATCCGAAGGATAGTTTATTAGATCAGGAATAAAAAAGGAACACCAGCTGTGAAGAAGCGGAAAAAAAATTAGTACCAGAAAGTGGTCCTAAAAGCGAGAGTGAGGGAAAGATACTGCATACAGAGGTGTTTGGAAAGGAGGGAGCATGGCATGCAAATGATGAAACAGGCTTTGAGATACTGTGAAAGGGGCTCTGTACCTGTCATACCTCCATCATGATGTCACATGCCTATAGGTAACAGGTGGAGTTTATTTATTTATTAATTATTTAGTAAATTTATAGGCTGCCCATCTCAGACATACTGTATGACTCTAAGTGGTTTACAATTAAAACAGAATAACAGCATATCAGAATAACAGCGTCGAAAGGGAAGTTGGAGATGTTCTATTTGAACATAGTATCCCATTCCTGACAAGTGGCTGTCCAATCTCTTTTTAAAAGCCTTCAGTGTTGGAACATCCATGATTTCTGAAATCAAGTCATTGGTTGCTTAATTGTTCTCATTAGGGGTGGGTTCTGGCAGGCACTACTGCTGGTTTGCTTGTGTGCGCACTGCGCATGCATGCACAGTGCAATTAAAATTGTTCTGTGCAGAACTGAAAAACAAGATGGCAGTGTTTATGCCACTGCGCAGGCAACCAGTTTGAGGGCTTAGCAGGCCTGGATCTCTGCCAGTTCCAGCGACCCAGGCCACCAAACCACTACAGGTTCGTTTGAACCAGGCTGAACCGGTAGGAACCCACCACTGGTTCTCACTATTGGGAAATTTGTCTTTAGTTCTAGGTTGCTTCTCTCCTTGATTAGTTTCCATCCATTGCTTCTTGTCCTGCCTTCAGGTACTTTGGACAATAGCTTGACTCCCTCTTCTTTGTGGTGGCCCCTTAAATATTGGAACACAGTTATCATGCCACTATTTTCATGTCAACAAGGAATCTTTTTTAGAATAATAAAATAAGATAATAAAAAGCAACGGAATTATAAACGGCAACAATAACATAAAAATAGCAGATGGGAAGAATCACAAACATTCATACATGACATGACAGAGACTTACCCATGCTATCAGGGCCCCAGGCTTGATAGCAAAGTCAAGTTTCAGTGCCTTGCAAAAGGCTACCACGGTTCGGATAAGCCTAATTTCTTATGGCATTGTGATACTTGCTTTGTCATTGTGATGAAATCATTGGATTCTAGGGATGCTTTGGATTGTAAAATGTGGATATACAGGTGAAACTCAAAAAATTAGAATATCGTGCAAAAGTTCATTTATTTCAGTAATGCAACTAAAAAGGTGAAACTAATATATGAGATAAGATTTATTACATGCAAAGCAAGATAGTTCACGCCGTGATTTGTCATAATGGTGATGAACAATCTGCCCTGCAACATGCATAGGACAAACGAACAGGAGAATAAATGCACGCATCGCAGAACACAAGAATGCAGTAAAAATAAGAGAAAAAAACTTCCTCCCTTTTCCAGCACTTTAAAGCTACAGGACATGAAATTAATTCTGAAGGAACCAAATTACTCTCCAAAACTGAACACTTCAACAAGAGAATAATTATGGAAACTGCTGAAATAGAGAAACACCCCCACAACACGAATAAACATGATGATACATCCCGCCTACCAGACATCTGGAAACCAGCCCTAGTCAACAAATAAGCCCCACCCACCACCCAGGCTGTTACAACACAAAACCACAACGGACACACAGCCAGCACCAATCAGCACCAATCTACCAATCATGATACAACCACACAACGAATCAATCCACTTACTGAAACAAAGCCAGCCCTTCACCCCACCCTCACCAAGATTTATAGAAAGACGGCAGCTGTGACCATGCTTTAAGCCAGAAACAGCAGCCTGAAGATGGCGAGTGAGACCTCGCCGAAACATTGCCAAGACAATCTCAATCCTACATGGGAAAAGACCTGAATACAACAAGACCAGCATACCTAAACCCGTGAAAATCTACAAATAGGAACGTCTTGAGCAATTTCAAACAAATTTGGTACACAGATGACTTACTCTCTGGAAACAAATACGGTGGGGTAAGAAACTCCTAACACCCTCTGGGTGAGTGTTCTGTTAAGATACAGCCTGTTCAGTGGTGGGTTTCAAACATTTTTAGAACCTCTTCTTTAGGTGTGGCCTGCTTTGTGGGAGTGGCTTGGCAGCCATGTGACTGGGTGGGCGTGGCCAACTTGTAAAATGTGGTGAAACTCACTTAACACCGCTCTTGCTTAGCAACCAAAATGTTGGCTCAGAAACTCTGGCATTGAAGCACGCAAGTCTTAAAGCTGTCAAATTACAAGACCCTTGCACCCCTAACCCTTCGGAAAAAAAATCCAGGGGTGTTCAAACTTGACAGCTTTAAGACTTGTGGACTTCAACTCCCAGAATTCCACCACTCGCGCTTCATCTTGATGATGTCCAGACGGGCAGGGGGAGGGAGCTGGAACCGGTTCTAAATGGCACTGTAGATTTGTGGAACCTCTTCTTCTTTTTTTAATTAATTTTTTTAAAATTTTTTTAATTTAAAACAAGTACAACATCCTTTTTTACATGCTATAGAAATTGTATCAGTCGGTCACAAATAAACTTTGGTACATCTCCTCCACAGTCAACGAACATAACTCCTGTTAACTCAAGTGTTTTAACTCAGATATTCATACATATCACCATCGTCATATATCCATTTTCATTTGACTGTAATTATTATTTTAAAATATTAATATTATTATTATTAATAATAATAATAATAATAATAATAATAATAATAATAATAATAATAATAATACTCTTAAACAATACATGCCCACACTAGTGGGAAAAAAGAAAAAAAAACCCAACAAAAAGAAAAAACAAAAAGGACAAAGGAACAAAAAAAACAAGGCAGGGAAGAAAAAACAAAAAACAAAACAAAGAAAAGACAACAACACAGGTATATATTATATATATATAAAAATGTATATCAGCTGGTTACAACATGCATCTCTTCCATTAATTCATATTAATTCAAAAATCTTAACTCAAATGTTTACCATATTACCATCATTATACCTCCACTTTTAGTTAACTACAATTATTCAAACATCCTTCAACCTTAACTATGCCAAAGATTTAGTCCATAACCACATGCTGACATTTCATTTACTTGTTTGTAAAATCCTCTATTAACATCAAATCCTCATATCCTATTTTAGCTGAGCATCCATAATATTTAATACCAAAAAGTCCATCTTCCATGCAGTATATTCTATTATCATTCTCCCTTCTTTATGTAGTTATATCATATATCATAACATTTTCCCCATATTAATTAATATTTAACTGTATATATTTTATTTTATTTTTAATAGTAGTAATTATTATAATTAATAACCTTTATATATAGTCCAAAAATATTTATAACCTTCATTTCTCATATCCAATTATTATTTATCATATCAACTCCACATTATATACATTACTATCAATATCAGTTATTATTCAGCTATATCTATTACAAATAAGAGTAATTAGATTTAGCTAGTTTTAAATTGTATTCTTCCATCTGTCAGCCTATGTCTCTCCAATAACAAAACCTTCTCAGCCCTATTGCCATTCTTCGAATAGATTTACCAAATGTTTTTATGAGCAAGTCCAAACAGGGATATCTTCGCACCTTTTTGCTCAGAATGTCTCTGATGAAATAGTAGTTTTGTCCCAAGCTTATTAAACTTTTCAAATTGACTTTAATTCTCGAAGGTGGAATTATGGAATCTGCTGATGATGTTTCATAAAGTGTAGTTTCTTTAGCTCTCCCCCTTTCCAGCATAGCATTTCTTCCTTCCTCCGAGATAGAACAGACGTCATTTCTCACATTTTCCATTTGTATTTCAGGAACATTCAAACATTCAGCATTCTCATCTTTTCCTTCAAGTTTTAATGTCAAATAATCCAATTTTTTTTCAAATCTTTGATAAGAATCAAAAAGTTTTCGAAATGCAGAAAAGAGTGTATGAAGCGAGTCCTTGGAAATATAATTCAACACCATGTTGTGTCGTAGTTACAGACTCTAAGATAGCAAGTAAAAAACATGCTGGGAGCTGTGCGATCTTATCTAATCTTAGACTAACACAGCCAAGCAATAAAAGTGTCAGATCGTTAGTTTTACAACCCACTTAGAGTCAGGGGGAGATGTTGAAAAGTTCCTTAAAGCGTTTAAGAAATAGAATAACCACCAGCCATAAATCCATTAAAAGAAAAAAAAAACCAATTCTCCGCTAGATTCTTCTGTTCTTTGGTTCCAATTAGCTTAAATTTTAGTACGGACCGTCTCTCTTTGAGTAATAAAATCAGCTTACCAGTTGAATCCATTCATACCATTCTTAGGGGCAACCTGCAGTTTCGGTTAGCATACAGCTAATCGAGAGAGGAATTGGCAGGAGGGGTTAATTCCACACCCCCCAGAGACTTGCGATCGTCTCTGAGGTCACTGGATCTCCCCTCCCCTTTCACTGTCTTCTACGGGACAGCTAGGGTCCAAAGACCCGTCCAAATTCCTTCGGAATAGGGGAATTTCAGGAATAGCCTGAAACTCCGTCTTCTCACTGCTAAGCCCCGCCTTCTTCTATAGAAGATGTTAGAACTGGCAGGAACCCACCCCTGAGTCTGTTGTGCCGTAAATGGCTTCTACTGTACAGCACAGTAGAGTTACCATGGTAATGGCTTCACATTACTCCACAAAGAGGGGGGGTTTCCCTCTGGTAAGGTGGAAAATCCAACATCTAATACCGGATTAGGATAAATAAATACCTGGGCAACGTCGGGTTATCAGCTAGTAAATAAATAAATCAATGAGACAGCAGCAGCAACAGGACCAAAATCATTAGACTGCTTCTGTAGGTATCATACATGCTGGTCTGTGGTTATCAGAGAGCTGGAATCTTATGAACAATATCCTATTTCCATTGGATATTACTTTTTTTTTAAGGCCGGATGAGAGAAAAAAAAACCTGTTTCTTCCCCTCTTCCTCTAGTCCGCCCCCATTAGCAACTGGAATTAATTAAGGGTGTAAAATTATTCAACAACAAAACTGAATAAAGGCTAACATGACCCAGAGGAAAAAGTATGACATGGATGATGTTAAAGCAGGCTTTGAAACTAAAATGCATTAATGATGCAATCTACCTGCCACTCAAATCAGCCTAATCGTGCATTTTAATTTTAAGGCTTGGTATGATCTCACTGAAACTAATGAACAGATCTAGCTTGTTTACAATTTGGGATTCAACTTTTTGCTTAACCCTGCTGTAATTTAGAGTAGAACTGAAAGTTACATAAAGTAAACCCTCAACTGAAATGCTTTGGGGACCAGAAAGCCACACCAAAGAACTCATACTGTAATGCTATTGCGAGTTAGGAAAAAACAAAACGAAACAGCCCGGTGTGGAAAAGAAGGACTTGACTTAACTTAGATTCTCCCTGGCATTGTACGTTTCCAAGCAGAATTACAAATGACAACTTTAACCTCATCTGTAACAAACTAGAGACCTTTCTCCTGAAGCACATTATCTCAGTAGTTTTGGCATAAATGTGGATTCTGAGTTCTCGATTTCTCATCCATCCTTTCTCCGTTTTCATCTTGTTGAAAGGTGATACATCAATTGGCAGTGTATCATTGTGTAGCATTCTCTCTGATATGCTCCCTTTTTACTATGACATACACCATCACTCTCCAACCATATCCTGGGGTGATATTTAATCAAGAGTACTGTCAGGATTGCAAAAGAGAGGCCAAGATGATTACAGTGTTTCTGAAGATTTTAAAGAATTATTTGGCTCCCTTTATTATTTGCCATTTTCCAAACTCTTGCCAGGCAATTATTTTTTGATTCTCTCCCTCCCTCTCTCCCTCTCTCTCCCCCCTCTCTCTCCCTCCCTCCCTTTCCCTCTCTGTTGTTTTTATCTTGTAAAAGTGAATGCCCCTGGGGGAGCCAGTGCAGGTTGGTTTCCTGGGAACTTTATATGCTTCAGTGAAAGTTTTTGCAAAATGTAATTTAAGGAGCCAAATCTACATTTTCTAATCATTTGTAAGAGTCATCTATTTCCAGTT